>NW_025547200.1:0-178165 GCF_905237065.1 Salmo salar
GAGGTTACGTACGTTTTTTAGGCCTGTCCAGAATGTCGCTAGTTCGGCATGACCGGGGTCACTGTTTTTGTGTCGTGAAAATGAAAAAAAATATCTGCAATTTTTTGTGAAAATGGTTATAAAATGTTTTTTTAGGCCTGTCCAGAATGTCGATAGTTCGGCATGACCGGGGTCACTGTTTTTGTGTCAAAAAATGAAAAAAAAATCTGAGCTATTTTTGTGAAAATTGTTCTAAAATGTTTTTTTAGGCCTGTCCAAAATGTCGCTAGTTCGGCATGATCGGGGTCACTGTTTTTGTGTCAAAAAATGAACAAAAAAATCTGCTATTTTTGTGAAAATTGTTCTAAAATGTTTTTTTAGGCCTGTCCAGAATGTCGCTAGACGACATGATCGGAGTCATTGTTTTTGGTGAACAAAAATAGAAATCTGCAATTTTTGTGAAAATAGTTTTAAAATGTTTTTTTAGGCCTGTCCAGAATGTCGATAGTTTGGCATGACCGGGGCCACTGTTTTTGTGTAAAAAATGAAAAAAAAAATTCTGAGCTATTTTGTGAAAATTGTTCTAAAATGTTTTTTTAGGCCTGTCCAAAATGTCGCTAGTTCGGCATGATCGGAGTCATTGTTTTTGGTGACAAAAATAGAAATCTGCAATTTTTGTGAAAATAGTTTTAAAATGTTTTTTAGGCCTGTCCAGAATGTCGATAGTTTGGCATGACCGGGGCCACTGTTTTTGTGTAAAAAATGAAAAAAAAATTCTGAGCTATTTTTGTGAAAATTGTTCTAAAATGTTTTTTTAGGCCTGTCCAAAATGTCGCTAGTTCGGCATGATCGGAGTCATTGTTTTTGGTGACAAAAATAGAAATCTGCAATTTTTGTGAAAATAGTTTTAAAATGTTTTTTTAGGCCTGTCCAGAATGTCGATAGTTTGGCATGACCGGGGCCACTGTTTTTGTGTAGAAAAATGAAAAAAAAATTCTGAGCTATTTTTGTGAAAATTGTTCTAAAATGTTTTTTTAGGCCTGTCCAAAATGTCGCTAGTTCGGCATGATCGGAGTCATTGTTTTTGGTGACAAAAATAGAAATCTGCAATTTTTGTGAAAATAGTTTTAAAATGTTTTTTAGGCCTGTCCAGAATGTCGCTAGTTCGGCATGACCGGGGTCACTGTTTTTGTGTCGTGAAAATGAAAAAAAAATATCTGCAATTTTTTGTGAAAATGGTTATAAAATGTTTTTTTAGGCCTGTCCAGAATGTCGATAGTTCGGCATGACCGGGGTCACTGTTTTTGTGTCAAAAATGAAAAAAAAATCTGAGCTATTTTTGTGAAAATTGTTCTAAAATGTTTTTTTTAGGCCTGTCCAAAATGTCGCTAGTTCGGCATGATCGGAGTCATTGTTTTTGGTGACAAAAATAGAAATCTGCAATATTTTGTGAAAATTGTTTTAAAATGTTTTTTTAGGCCTGTCCAGAATGTCGCTAGTTCGGCATGACCGGGGTCACTGTTTTTGTGTCGTGAAAACAAAAAAAAATATCTGCAATTTTTTGTGAAAATGGTTATAAAATGTTTTTTTAGGCCTGTCCAGAATGTCGATAGTTCGGCATGACCGGGGTCACTGTTTTTGTGTCAAAAAATGAAAAAAAAAATATGAGCTATTTTTGTGAAAATTGTTCTAAAATGTTTTTTTTAGGCCTGTCCAAAATGTCGCTAGTTCGGCATGATCGGAGTCATTGTTTTTGGTGACAAAAATAGAAATCTGCAATTTTTTGTGAAAATAGTTTTAAAATGTTTTTTTAGGCCTGTCCAGAATGTCGCTAGTTCGGCATGACCGAGGTCACTGTTTTTGTGGCAAAAAAATAAATAAAAAATATCTGCAATTTTTTGTGAAAATGGTTATAAAATGTTTTTTTACGCCTGTCCAGAATGTCGATAGTTCGGCATGACCGGGGTCACTGTTTTTGTGTCAAAAAATGAAGAAAAAAAAATCTGAGCTATTTTTGTGAAAATTGTTCTAAAATTTATTTTTTTTAGGCCTGTCCAAAATGTCGCTAGTTCGGCATGATCGGAGTCATTGTTTTTGGTGACAAAAATAGAAATCTGCAATTTTTTGTGAAAATAGTTTTAAAATGTTTTTTTAGGTCTGTCCAGAATGTCGCTAGTTCGGCATGACCGGGGTCACTGTTTTTGTGTCGTGAAAATGAAAAAAAAATATCTGCATTTTTTTGTGAAAATGGTTATAAAATGTTTTTTTAGGCGTGTCCAGAATGTCGATAGTTCGGCATGACCGGGGTCACTGTTTTTGGTGACAAAAATAGAAATCTGCAATTTTTTGTGAAAATAGTTTTAAAATGTTTTTTTTAGGCCTGTCCAGAATGTTGCTAGTTCGGCATGACCGGGGTCACTGTTTTTGTGTCGTGAAAATGAAAAAAAAATATCTGCAATTTTTTGTGAAAATGGTTATAAAATGTTTTTTTTAGGCCTGTCCAGAATGTCGATAGTTCGGCATGACCGGGGTCACTGTTTTTGTGTCAAAAATGAAAAAAAAATCTGAGCTATTTTTGTGAAAATTGTTCTAAAATGTTTTTTTAGGCCTTTCCAAAATGTCGATAGTTCGGCATGACCGGGGGTGACTGTTTTTGGTGACAAAAATAGAAATCTGCAATTTTTGTGAAAATAGTTTTAAAATGTTTTTTTAGGCCTGTCCAGAATGTCGCTAGTTCGGCATGACCGGGGTCACTGTTTTTGTGTCGTGAAAATGAAAAAAAAATATCTGCAATTTTTTGTGAAAATGGTTATAAAATGTTTTTTTAGGCCTGTCCAGAATGTCGATAGTTCGGCATGACCGGGGTCACTGTTTTTGTGTCAAAAAATGAAAAAAAAAATCTGAGCTATTTTTGTGAAAATTGTTCTAAAATGTTTTTTTTAGGCCTGTCCAAAATGTCGCTAGTTCGGCATGATCGGGGTCACTGTTTTTGTGTCAAAAAATGAACAAAAAAAATCTGAGCTATTTTTGTGAAAATTGTTCTAAAATGTTTTTTTTTAGGCCTGTCCAAAATGTCGCTAGTTCGGCATGATCGGAGTCATTGTTTTTGGTGACAAAAATAGAAATCTGCAATTTTTTGTGAAAATAGTTTTAAAATGTTTTTTTAGGCCTGTCCAGAATGTCGATAGTTTGGCATGACCGGGGTCACTGTTTTTGTGTCGTGAAAATGAAAAAAAATATCTGGCAATTTTTTGTGAAAATGGTTATAAAATGTTTTTTTAGGCCTGTCCAGAATGTCGATAGTTCGGCATGACCGGGGTCACTGTTTTTGTGTCAAAAAATGAAAAAGAAATCTGAGCTATTTTTGTGAAAATTGTTCTAAAATGTTTTTTTTAGGCCTGTCCAGAATGTCGCTAGTTCGGCATGATCGGAGTCATTGTTTTTGGTGACAAAAATAGAAATCTGCAATTTTTGTGAAAATAGTTCTAAAATGTTTTTTTAGGCCTGTCCAGAATGTCGCTAGTTCGGCATGATCGGAGTCATTGTTTTTGGTGACAAAAATAGAAATCTGCAATTTTTGTGAAAATAGTTTTAAAATGTTTTTTAGGCCTGTCCAGAATGTCGATAGTTCGGCATGACCGGGGTCACTGTTTTTGTGTCAAAAAATGAAGAAAAAAAATCTGAGCTATTTTTGTGAAAATTGTTCTAAAATGTTTTTTTAGGCCTGTCCAAAATGTCGCTAGTTCGGCATGATCGGAGTCATTGTTTTTGGTGACAAAAATAGAAATCTGCAATTTTTTGTGAAAATAGTTTTAAAATGTTTTTTAGGCCTGTCCAGAATGTCGCTAGTTCGGCATGATCGGAGTCATTGTTTTTGGTGACAAAAATAGAAATCTGCAATTTTTTGTGAAAATGGTTTTAAAATGTTTTTTAGGCCTGTCCAGAATGTCGATAGTTCGGCATGACCGGGGTCACTGTTTTTGTGTCAAAAAATGAAAAAAAAAATCTGAGCTATTTTTGTGAAAATTGTTCTAAAATGTTTTTTTAGGCCTGTCCAAAATGTCGCTAGTTCGGCATGATCGGAGTCATTGTTTTTGGTGACAAAAATAGAAATCTGCAATTTTTGTGAAAATAGTTTTAAAATGTTTTTTAGGCCTGTCCAGAATGTCGCTTAGTTCGAGACCGGTCACTGTTTTTGTGTCGTGAAAATGAAAAAAATATCTGCATTTTTTGTGAGAATGGTTATAAAATGTTTTTTTAGGCCTGTCCAGAATGTCGATAGTTCGGCATGACCGGGGTCACTGTTTATGTGTCAAAAAATGAAGAAAAAAAATCTGAGCTATTTTTGTGAAAATTGTTCTAAAATGTTTTTTTAGGCCTGTCCAAAATGTCGCTAGTTCGGCATGATCGGAGTCATTGTTTTTGGTGACAAAAATAGAAATCTGCAATTTTTGTGAAAATAGTTTTAAAATGTTTTTTTAGGCCTGTCCAGAATGTCGCTAGTTCGGCATGATCGGAGTCATTGTTTTTGGTGACAAAAATAGAAATCTGCAATTTTTTGTGAAAATGGTTTTAAAATGTTTTTTAGGCCTGTCCAGAATGTCGCTAGTTCGGCATGACCGGGGTCACTGTTTTTGTGTCAAAAATGAAGAAAAAAAATCTGAGTTATTTTTGTGAAAATTGTTCTAAAATGTTTTTTTAGGCCTGTCCAAAATGTCGCTAGTTCGGCATGATCGGAGTCATTGTTTTTGGTGACAAAAATAGAAATCTGCAATTTTTGTGAAAATAGTTTTAAAATGTTTTTTTAGGCCTGTCCAGAATGTCGCTAGTTCGGCATGACCGGGGTCATTGTTTTTGTGTGACAAAAATAGAAATCTGCAATTTTTGTGAAAATGGTTATAAAATGTTTTTTAGGCCTGTCCAGAATGTCGATAGTTCGGCATGACCGGGGTCACTGTTTTTGTGACAAAAATGAAGAAAAAAATCTGAGCTATTTTTGTGAAAATAGTTCTAAAATGTTTTTTTAGGCCTGTCCAGAATGTCGCTAGTTCGGCATGATCGGGGTCATTGTTTTTGTGTGACAAAAATAGAAATCTGCAATTTTTTGTGAAAATGGTTTTAAAATGTTTTTTTAGGCCTGTCCAGAATGTCGCTAGTTCGGCATGATCGGAGTCATTGTTTTTGGTGACAAAAATAGAAATCTGCAATTTTTGTGAAAATAGTTTTAAAATGTTTTTTAGGCCTGTCCAGAATGTCGATAGTTCGGCATGACCGGGGTCACTGTTTTTGTGTCAAAAATGAAAAAAAAAATCTGAGCTATTTTTGTGAAAATTGTTCTAAAATGTTTTTTTAGGCCTGTCCAAAATGTCGCTAGTTCGGCATGATCGGAGTCATTGTTTTTGGTGACAAAAATAGAAATCTGCAATTTTTTGTGAAAATAGTTTTAAAATGTTTTTTAGGCCTGTCCAGAATGTCGCTAGTTCGGCGGTCACTGTTTTTGTGTCGTGAAAATGAAAAAAAATATCTGCATTTTTTTGTGAAAATGGTTATAAAATGTTTTTTTAGGCCTGTCCAGAATGTCGATAGTTCGGCATGACCGGGGTCACTGTTTTTGTGTCAAAAAATGAAAAAAAAAATCTGAGCTATTTTTGTGAAAATTGTTCTAAAATGTTTTTTTAGGCCTGTCCAAAATGTCGCTAGTTCGGCATGATCGGAGTCATTGTTTTTGGTGACAAAAATCAAGAAATCTGCTATTTTTGTGAAAATAGTTCTAAAATGTTTTTTTAGGCCTTTCCAGAATGTCGCTAGTTCGGTCACTGTTTTTGTGTCGTGAAAATGAAAAAAAATATCTGCATTTTTTGTGAGAATAGTTATAAAATGTTTTTTTAGGCCTGTCCAGAATGTCGATAGTTCGGCATGACCGGGGTCACTGTTTATGTGTCAAAAAATGAAAAAAAAAATCTGAGCTATTTTTGTGAAAATTGTTCTAAAATGTTTTTTTTAGGCCTGTCCAAAATGTCGCTAGTTCGGCATGATCGGAGTCATTGTTTTTGGTGACAAAAATAGAAATCTGCAATTTTTGTGAAAATAGTTTTAAAATGTTTTTTTAGGCCTGTCCAGAATGTAGCTAGTTCGGCCGGGGTCACTGTTTTTGTGTCGTGAAAATGAAAAAAAATATCTGCAATTTTTTGTGAAAATGGTTATAAAATGTTTTTTAGGCCTGTCCAGAATGTCGATAGTTCGGCATGACCGGGTCACTGTTTTTGTGTCAAAAATGAAAAAAAAAAAATCTGAGCTATTTTTGTGAAAATTGTTCTAAAATGTTTTTTTTAGGCCTGTCCAAAATGTCGCTAGTTCGGCATGATCGGAGTCATTGTTTTTGGTGACAAAAATAGAAATCTGCAATTTTTTGTGAAAATAGTTTTAAAATGTTTTTTAGGCCTGTCCAGAATGTCGCTAGTTCGGCATGATCGGGGTCACTGTTTTTGTGTCGTGAAAATGAAAAAAAATATCTGCAATTTTTTGTGAAAATGGTTATAAAATGTTTTTTTAGGCCTGTCCAGAATGTCGATAGTTCGGCATGACCGGGGTCACTGTTTTTGTGTCAAAAAAAAAAAAAAAATCTGAGCTATTTTTGTGAAAATTGTTCTAAAATGTTTTTTTTAGGCCTGTCCAAAATGTCGATAGTTCGGCATGACCGGAGTCATTGTTTTTGGTGACAAAAATAGAAATCTGCAATTTTTTGTGAAAATAGTTTTAAAATGTTTTTTAGGCCTGTCCAGAATGTCGCTAGTTCGGCATGATCGGGGTCATTGTTTTTGTGTCAAAAATGAAAGAAATCTGAGCAATTTTTGTGAAAATAGTTCTAAAATGTTTTTTTAGGCCTGTCCAGAATGTCGATAGTTCGGCATGATCGGAGTCACTGTTTTTGGTGACAAAAATGAAAGAAATCTGCAGCTTTTTGTGAAAATAGTTCTAAAATGTTTTTTTAGGCCTGTCCAAAATGTCGCTAAGTTCGGCATGATCGGAGTCATTGTTTTTGGTGACAAAAATAGAAATCTGCAATTTTTGTGAAAATAGTTTTAAAATGTTTTTTTAGGCCTTTCCAGAATGTCGCTAGTTCGGCAGACCGGGTCACTGTTTTTGTGTCGTGAAAATGAAAAAAAATATCTGCAATTTTTTGTGAGAATGGTTATAAAATGTTTTTTTAGGCCTGTCCAGAATGTCGATAGTTCGGCATGACCGGGGTCACTGTTTTTGTGTCAAAAATGAAAAAAAAAATCTGAGCTATTTTTGTGAAAATTGTTCTAAAATGTTTTTTTAGGCCTGTCCAAAATGTCGCTAGTTCGGCATGATCGGGGTCACTGTTTTTGGTGTCAAAAAATAAGAAATCTGCTATTTTTGTGAAAATAGTTCTAAAATGTTTTTTTAGGCCTGTCCAGAATGTCGCTAGTTCGGCATGATCGGAGTCATTGTTTTTGGTGACAAAAATAGAAATCTGCAATTTTTGTGAAAATAGTTTTAAAATGTTTTTTTAGGCCTGTCCAGAATGTCGATAGTTCGGCATGACCGGGGTCACTGTTTTTGTGTAAAAAAATGAAAAAAAAAATCTGAGCTATTTTTGTGAAAATTGTTCTAAAATGTTTTTTTAGGCCTGTCCAAAATGTCGCTAGTTCGGCATGATCGGAGTCATTGTTTTTGGTGACAAAAATAGAAATCTGCAATTTTTGTGAAAATAGTTTTAAAATGTTTTTTAGGCCTGTCCAGAATGTCGCTAGTTCGGCATGATCGGAGTCATTGTTTTTGGTGACAAAAATAGAAATCTGCAATTTTTTGTGAAAATAGTTTTAAAATGTTTTTTAGGCCTGTCCAGAATGTCGATAGTTCGGCATGACCGGGGTCACTGTTTTTGTGTCAAAAAATGAAAAAAAAAATCTGAGCTATTTTTGTGAAAATTGTTCTAAAATGTTTTTTTAGGCCTGTCCAAAATGTCGCTAGTTCGGCATGATCGGAGTCATTGTTTTTGATGACAAAAATAGAAATCTGCAATTTTTGTGAAAATAGTTTTAAAATGTTTTTTTAGGCCTTTCCAGAATGTCGCTAGTTCGGTCACTGTTTTTGTGTCGTGAAAATGAAAAAAAATATCTGCATTTTTTGTGAGAATAGTTATAAAATGTTTTTTTAGGCCTGTCCAGAATGTCGATAGTTCGGCATGACCGGGGTCACTGTTTATGTGTCAAAAATGAAGAAAAAAAATCTGAGCTATTTTTGTGAAAATTGTTCTAAAATGTTTTTTTAGGCCTGTCCAAAATGTCGCTAGTTCGGCATGATCGGAGTCATTGTTTTTGGTGACAAAAATAGAAATCTGCAATTTTTGTGAAAATAGTTTTAAAATGTTTTTTTTAGGCCTGTCCAGAATGTCGCTAGTTCGGCATGATCGGAGTCATTGTTTTTGGTGACAAAAATAGAAATCTGCAATTTTTGTGAAAATAGTTTTAAAATGTTTTTAGGCCTGTCCAGAATGTCGCTAGTTCGGCATGACCGGGGTCACTGTTTTTGTGTCAAAAATGAAGAAAAAAAAATCTGAGTTATTTTTGTGAAAATTGTTCTAAAATGTTTTTTTAGGCCTGTCCAAAATGTCGCTAGTTCGGCATGATCGGAGTCATTGTTTTTGGTGACAAAAATAGAAATCTGCAATTTTTGTGAAAATAGTTTTAAAATGTTTTTTTAGGCCTGTCCAGAATGTCGCTAGTTCGGCATGATCGGAGTCATTGTTTTTGGTGACAAAAATAGAAATCTGCAATTTTTTGTGAAAATAGTTTTAAAATGTTTTTTAGGCCTGTCCAGAATGTCGATAGTTCGGCATGACCGGGGTCACTGTTTTTGTGTCAAAAAATGAAGAAAAAAATCTGAGCTATTTTTGTGAAAATTGTTCTAAAATGTTTTTTTAGGCCTGTCCAAAATGTCGCTTAGTTCGGCATGATCGGAGTCATTGTTTTTGGTGACAAAAATAGAAATCTGCAATTTTTGTGAAAATAGTTTTAAAATGTTTTTTTAGGCCTGTCCAGAATGTCGCTAGTTCGGCATGATCGGAGTCATTGTTTTTGGTGACAAAAATAGAAATCTGCAATTTTTTGTGAAAATAGTTTTAAAATGTTTTTTTAGGCCTGTCCAGAATGTCGATAGTTCGGCATGACCGGGGTCACTGTTTTTGTGTCAAAAAATGAAAAAAAAAATCTGAGCTATTTTTGTGAAAATTGTTCTAAAATGTTTTTTTAGGCCTGTCCAAAATGTCGCTAGTTCGGCATGATCGGAGTCATTGTTTTTGATGACAAAAATAGAAATCTGCAATTTTTTGTGAAAATAGTTTTAAAATGTTTTTTTAGGCCTTTCCAGAATGTCGCTAGTTCGGTCACTGTTTTTGTGTCGTGAAAATGAAAAAAAAATATCTGCATTTTTTTGTGAGAATAGTTATAAAATGTTTTTTTAGGCCTGTCCAGAATGTCGATAGTTCGGCATGACCGGGGTCACTGTTTATGTGTCAAAAAATGAAAAAAAAAATCTGAGCTATTTTTGTGAAAATTGTTCTAAAATGTTTTTTTAGGCCTGTCCAAAATGTCGCTAGTTCGGCATGATCGGAGTCATTGTTTTTGGTGACAAAAATAGAAATCTGCAATTTTTTGTGAAAATAGTTTTAAAATGTTTTTTTAGGCCTTTCCAGAATGTCGCTAGTTCGGTCACTGTTTTTGTGTCGTGAAAATGAAAAAAAATATCTGCATTTTTTGTGAGAATAGTTATAAAATGTTTTTTTAGGCCTGTCCAGAATGTCGATAGTTCGGCATGACCGGGGTCACTGTTTATGTGTCAAAAAATGAAAAAAAAAATCTGAGCTATTTTTGTGAAAATTGTTCTAAAATGTTTTTTTTTAGGCCTGTCCAAAATGTCGCTAGTTCGGCATGATCGGAGTCATTGTTTTTGGTGACAAAAATAGAAATCTGCAATTTTTGTGAAAATAGTTTTAAAATGTTTTTTTAGGCCTGTCCAGAATGTAGCTAGTTCGGCCGGGGTCACTGTTTTTGTGTCGTGAAAATGAAAAAAAAATATCTGCAATTTTTTGTGAAAATGGTTATAAAATGTTTTTTTAGGCCTGTCCAGAATGTCGATAGTTCGGCATGACCGGGGTCACTGTTTTTGTGTCAAAAAATGAAGAAAAAAAATCTGAGCTATTTTTGTGAAAATTGTTCTAAAATGTTTTTTTTTAGGCCTGTCCAAAATGTCGCTAGTTCGGCATGATCGGAGTCATTGTTTTTGGTGACAAAAATAGAAATCTGCAATTTTTGTGAAAATAGTTTTAAAATGTTTTTTAGGCCTGTCCAGAATGTCGCTAGTTCGGCATGACCGGGGTCACTGTTTTTGTGTCGTGAAAATGAAAAAAAAATATCTGCAATTTTTTGTGAAAATGGTTATAAAATGTTTTTTTAGGCCTGTCCAGAATGTCGATAGTTCGGCATGACCGGGGTCACTGTTTTTGTGTCAAAAAAAAAAAAAAATCTGAGCTATTTTTGTGAAAATTGTTCTAAAATGTTTTTTTTTAGGCCTGTCCAAAATGTCGATAGTTCGGCATGACCGGGGTCATTGTTTTTGGTGACAAAAATAGAAATCTGCAATTTTTTGTGAAAATAGTTTTAAAATGTTTTTTTAGGCCTGTCCAGAATGTCGCTAGTTCGGCATGACCGGGGTCACTGTTTTTGTGTCAAAAAATGAAAAAAAAAATCTGAGCTATTTTTGTGAAAATTGTTCTAAAATGTTTTTTTTAGGCCTGTCCAAAATGTCGCTAGTTCGGCATGATCGGAGTCATTGTTTTTGGTGACAAAAATAGAAATCTGCAATTTTTTGTGAAAATAGTTTTAAAATGTTTTTTTTAGGCCTGTCCAGAATGTCGCAAGTTCGGCATGATCGGAGTCATTGTTTTTGGTGACAAAAATAGAAATCTGCAATTTTTTGTGAAAATAGTTTTAAAATGTTTTTTTAGGCCTGTCCAGAATGTCGCTAGTTCGGCATGACCGGGGTCACTGTTTTTGTGTCGTGAAAATGAAAAAAAAATATCTGCAATTTTTTGTGAAAATGGTTATAAAATGTTTTTTAGGCCTGTCCAGAATGTCGATAGTTCGGCATGACCGGGGTCACTGTTTTTGTGTCAAAAAATGAAAAAAAAAATCTGAGCTATTTTTGTGAAAATTGTTCTAAAATGTTTTTTTTAGGCCTGTCCAAAATGTCGCTAGTTCGGCATGATCGGGGTCACTGTTTTTGTGTCAAAAAATGAACAAAAAAAATCTGAGCTATTTTTGTGAAAATTGTTCTAAAATGTTTTTTTTAGGCCTGTCCAAAATGTCGCTAGTTCGGCATGATCGGAGTCATTGTTTTTGGTGACAAAAATAGAAATCTGCAATTTTTTGTGAAAATAGTTTTAAAATGTTTTTTTAGGCCTGTCCAGAATGTCGATAGTTTGGCATGACCGGGGCCACTGTTTTTGTGTAAAAAAATGAAAAAAAAAATTCTGAGCTATTTTTGTGAAAATTGTTCTAAAATGTTTTTTTTAGGCCTGTCCAAAATGTCGCTAGTTCGGCATGATCGGAGTCATTGTTTTTGGTGACAAAAATAGAAATCTGCAATTTTTTGTGAAAATAGTTTTAAAATGTTTTTTTAGGCCTGTCCAGAATGTCGCTAGTTCGGCATGACCGGGGTCACTGTTTTTGTGTCGTGAAAATGAAAAAAAAATATCAGCATTTTTTTGTGAGAATGGTTATAAAATGTTTTTTAGGCCTGTCCAGAATGTCGATAGTTCGGCATGACCGGGGTCACTGTTTTTGTGTCAAAAAATGAACAAAAAAATCTGAGCTTTTTTGTGAAAATTGTTCTAAAATGTTTTTTTAGGCCTGACCAAAATGTCGCTAGTTCGGCATGATCGGAGTCATTGTTTTTGGTGACAAAAATAGAAATCTGCAATTTTTGTGAAAATAGTTTTAAAATGTTTTTTTAGGCCTGTCCAGAATGTCGATAGTTTGGCATGACCGGGGTCACTGTTTTTGTGTCGTGAAAATGAAAAAAAATATCTGCAATTTTTTGTGAAAATGGTTATAAAATGTTTTTTTAGGCCTGTCCAGAATGTCGATAGTTCGGCATGACCGGGGTCACTGTTTTTGTGTCAAAAATGAAAAAAAAAATCTGAGCTATTTTTGTGAAAATTGTTCTAAAATGTTTTTTTTAGGCCTGTCCAAAATGTCGCTAGTTCGGCATGATCGGAGTCATTGTTTTTGGTGACAAAAATAGAAATCTGCAATTTTTGTGAAAATAGTTTTAAAATGTTTTTTTAGGCCTGTCCAGAATGTCGCTAGTTCGGCATGATCGGAGTCATTGTTTTTGGTGACAAAAATAGAAATCTGCAATTTTTGTGAAAATAGTTTTAAAATGTTTTTTTAGGCCTGTCCAGAATGTCGATAGTTCGGCATGACCGGGGTCACTGTTTTTGTGTCAAAAATGAAAAAAAAAATCTGAGCTATTTTTGTGAAAATTGTTCTAAAATGTTTTTTTTAGGCCTGTCCAAAATGTCGCTAGTTCGGCATGATCGGAGTCATTGTTTTTGGTGACAAAAATAGAAATCTGCAATTTTTTGTGAAAATAGTTTTAAAATGTTTTTTAGGCCTGTCCAGAATGTCGCTAGTTCGAGTCACTGTTTTTGTGTCGTGAAAATGAAAAAAAATATCTGCATTTTTTGTGAGAATGGTTATAAAATGTTTTTTTAGGCCTGTCCAGAATGTCGATAGTTCGGCATGACCGGGGTCACTGTTTTTGTGTCAAAAAATGAACAAAAAAAATCTGAGCTATTTTTGTGAAAATTGTTCTAAAATGTTTTTTTAGGCCTGTCCAAAATGTCGCTAGTTCGGCATGATCGGAGTCACTGTTTTTGGTGACAAAAATGAGAAATCTAGCAATTTTTGTGAAAATAGTTCTAAAATGTTTTTTTAGGCCTGTCCAGAATGTCGCTAGTTCGGCATGATCGGAGTCATTGTTTTTGGTGACAAAAATAGAAATCTGCAATTTTTGTGAAAATAGTTTTAAAATGTTTTTTAGGCCTGTCCAGAATGTCGCTAGTTTGGCATGACCGGGGCCACTGTTTTTGTGTCAAAAAATGAAGAAAAAAATCTGAGTTATTTTTGTGAAAATTGTTCTAAAATGTTTTTTTAGGCCTGTCCAAAATGTCGCTAGTTCGGCATGATCGGAGTCATTGTTTTTGGTGACAAAAATAGAAATCTGCAATTTTTGTGAAAATAGTTTTAAAATGTTTTTTTAGGCCTGTCCAGAATGTCGCTAGTTCGGCATGATCGGAGTCATTGTTTTTGTGTGTGACAAAAATAGAAATCTGCATTTTTTTGTGAGAATAGTTATAAAATGTTTTTTTTAGGCCTGTCCAGAATGTCGATAGTTCGGCATGACCGGGGTCACTGTTTTTGTGTCAAAAAATGAAAAAAAAAAATCTGAGCTATTTTTGTGAAAATTGTTCTAAAATGTTTTTTTTAGGCCTGTCCAAAATGTCGCTAGTTCGGCATGATCGGAGTCATTGTTTTTGGTGACAAAAATAGAAATCTGCAATTTTTTGTGAAAATAGTTTTAAAATGTTTTTTTAGGCCTGTCCAGAATGTCGCTAGTTCGGCATGATCGGAGTCATTGTTTTTGGTGACAAAAATAGAAATCTGCAATTTTTTGTGAAAATAGTTTTAAAATGTTTTTTTAGGCCTGTCCAGAATGTCGATAGTTCGGCATGACCGGGGTCACTGTTTTTGTGTCAAAAAATGAAAAAAAAAATCTGAGCTATTTTTGTGAAAATTGTTCTAAAATGTTTTTTTAGGCCTGTCCAAAATGTCGCTAGTTCGGCATGATCGGAGTCATTGTTTTTGATGACAAAAATAGAAATCTGCAATTTTTTGTGAAAATAGTTTTAAAATGTTTTTTTAGGCCTTTCCAGAATGTCGCTAGTTCGGTCACTGTTTTTGTGTCGTGAAAATGAAAAAAAAATATCTGCATTTTTTTGTGAGAATAGTTATAAAATGTTTTTTTTAGGCCTGTCCAGAATGTCGATAGTTCGGCATGACCGGGGTCACTGTTTATGTGTCAAAAAATGAAAAAAAAAAATCTGAGCTATTTTTGTGAAAATTGTTCTAAAATGTTTTTTTAGGCCTGTCCAAAATGTCGCTAGTTCGGCATGATCGGAGTCATTGTTTTTGGTGACAAAAATAGAAATCTGCAATTTTTTGTGAAAATAGTTTTAAAATGTTTTTTTAGGCCTTTCCAGAATGTCGCTAGTTCGGTCACTGTTTTTGTGTCGTGAAAATGAAAAAAATATCTGCATTTTTTGTGAGAATAGTTATAAAATGTTTTTTTAGGCCTGTCCAGAATGTCGATAGTTCGGCATGACCGGGGTCACTGTTTATGTGTCAAAAAATGAAAAAAAAAATCTGAGCTATTTTTGTGAAAATTGTTCTAAAATGTTTTTTTAGGCCTGTCCAAAATGTCGCTAGTTCGGCATGATCGGAGTCATTGTTTTTGGTGACAAAAATAGAAATCTGCAATTTTTTGTGAAAATAGTTTTAAAATGTTTTTTTAGGCCTGTCCAGAATGTAGCTAGTTCGGCCGGGGTCACTGTTTTTGTGTCGTGAAAATGAAAAAAAATATCTGCAATTTTTTGTGAAAATGGTTATAAAATGTTTTTTTAGGCCTGTCCAGAATGTCGATAGTTCGGCATGACCGGGGTCACTGTTTTTGTGTCAAAAATGAAGAAAAAAAATCTGAGCTATTTTTGTGAAAATAGTTCTAAAATGTTTTTTTTAGGCCTGTCCAGAATGTCGCTAGTTCGGCATGATCGGAGTCATTGTTTTTGGTGACAAAAATAGAAATCTGCAATTTTTTGTGAAAATAGTTTTAAAATGTTTTTTAGGCCTGTCCAGAATGTCGCTAGTTCGGCATGACCGGGGTCACTGTTTTTGTGTCAAAAAATGAAGAAAAAAAATCTGAGTTATTTTTGTGAAAATTGTTCTAAAATGTTTTTTTAGGCCTGTCCAAAATGTCGCTAGTTCGGCATGATCGGAGTCATTGTTTTTGGTGACAAAAATAGAAATCTGCAATTTTTTGTGAAAATAGTTTTAAAATGTTTTTTTAGGCCTGTCCAGAATGTCGCTAGTTCGGCATGATCGGAGTCATTGTTTTTGGTGACAAAAATAGAAATCTGCAATTTTTTGTGAAAATAGTTTTAAAATGTTTTTTTTAGGCCTGTCCAGAATGTCGATAGTTCGGCATGACCGGGGTCACTGTTTTTGTGTCAAAAAATGAAGAAAAAAAATCTGAGCTATTTTTGTGAAAATTGTTCTAAAATGTTTTTTTAGGCCTGTCCAAAATGTCGCTAGTTCGGCATGATCGGAGTCATTGTTTTTGGTGACAAAAATAGAAATCTGCAATTTTTTGTGAAAATAGTTTTAAAATGTTTTTTAGGCCTGTCCAGAATGTCGCTAGTTCGGCATGATCGGAGTCATTGTTTTTGGTGACAAAAATAGAAATCTGCAATTTTTGTGAAAATAGTTTTAAAATGTTTTTTAGGCCTGTCCAGAATGTCGATAGTTCGGCATGACCGGGGTCACTGTTTTTGTGTCAAAAAATGAAAAAAAAAATCTGAGCTATTTTTGTGAAAATTGTTCTAAAATGTTTTTTTAGGCCTGTCCAAAATGTCGCTAGTTCGGCATGATCGGAGTCATTGTTTTTGATGACAAAAATAGAAATCTGCAATTTTTTGTGAAAATAGTTTTAAAATGTTTTTTAGGCCTTTCCAGAATGTCGCTAGTTCGGTCACTGTTTTTGTGTCGTGAAAATGAAAAAAAAATATCTGCATTTTTTTGTGAGAATAGTTATAAAATGTTTTTTTAGGCCTGTCCAGAATGTCGATAGTTCGGCATGACCGGGGTCACTGTTTATGTGTCAAAAAATGAAAAAAAAAATCTGAGCTATTTTTGTGAAAATTGTTCTAAAATGTTTTTTTAGGCCTGTCCAAAATGTCGCTAGTTCGGCATGATCGGAGTCATTGTTTTTGGTGACAAAAATAGAAATCTGCAATTTTTTGTGAAAATAGTTTTAAAATGTTTTTTTAGGCCTTTCCAGAATGTCGCTAGTTCGGTCACTGTTTTTGTGTCGTGAAAATGAAAAAAAATATCTGCATTTTTTGTGAGAATAGTTATAAAATGTTTTTTTTAGGCCTGTCCAGAATGTCGATAGTTCGGCATGACCGGGGTCACTGTTTATGTGTCAAAAAATGAAAAAAAAAATCTGAGCTATTTTTGTGAAAATTGTTCTAAAATGTTTTTTTTAGGCCTGTCCAAAATGTCGCTAGTTCGGCATGATCGGAGTCATTGTTTTTGGTGACAAAAATAGAAATCTGCAATTTTTTGTGAAAATAGTTTTAAAATGTTTTTTTTAGGCCTGTCCAGAATGTAGCTAGTTCGGCCGGGGTCACTGTTTTTGTGTCGTGAAAATGAAAAAAAAATATCTGCAATTTTTTGTGAAAATGGTTATAAAATGTTTTTTTAGGCCTGTCCAGAATGTCGATAGTTCGGCATGACCGGGGTCACTGTTTTTGTGTCAAAAAATGAAGAAAAAAAAATCTGAGCTATTTTTGTGAAAATTGTTCTAAAATGTTTTTTTTTAGGCCTGTCCAAAATGTCGCTAGTTCGGCATGATCGGAGTCATTGTTTTTGGTGACAAAAATAGAAATCTGCAATTTTTTGTGAAAATAGTTTTAAAATGTTTTTTTAGGCCTGTCCAGAATGTCGCTAGTTCGGCATGACCGGGGTCACTGTTTTTGTGTCGTGAAAATGAAAAAAAAATATCTGCAATTTTTTGTGAAAATGGTTATAAAATGTTTTTTTAGGCCTGTCCAGAATGTCGATAGTTCGGCATGACCGGGGTCACTGTTTTTGTGTCAAAAAATTAAAAAAAAAATCTGAGCTATTTTTGTGAAAATTGTTCTAAAATGTTTTTTTTAGGCCTGTCCAAAATGTCGATAGTTCGGCATGACCGGGGTCATTGTTTTTGGTGACAAAAATAGAAATCTGCAATTTTTTGTGAAAATAGTTTTAAAATGTTTTTTTAGGCCTGTCCAGAATGTCGCTAGTTCGGCATGACCGGGGTCACTGTTTTTGTGTCAAAAAATGAAAAAAAAATCTGAGCTATTTTTGTGAAAATTGTTCTAAAATGTTTTTTTTAGGCCTGTCCAAAATGTCGCTAGTTCGGCATGATCGGAGTCATTGTTTTTGGTGACAAAAATAGAAATCTGCAATTTTTTGTGAAAATAGTTTTAAAATGTTTTTTTAGGCCTGTCCAGAATGTCGCAAGTTCGGCATGATCGGAGTCATTGTTTTTGGTGACAAAAATAGAAATCTGCAATTTTTGTGAAAATAGTTTTAAAATGTTTTTTTAGGCCTGTCCAGAATGTCGCTAGTTCGGCATGATCGGAGTCATTGTTTTTGGTGACAAAAATAGAAATCTGCAATTTTTGTGAAAATAGTTTTAAAATGTTTTTTAGGCCTGTCCAGAATGTCGCTAGTTCGGCATGACCGGGGTCACTGTTTTTGTGTCAAAAAATGAAGAAAAAAAATCTGTGTTATTTTTGTGAAAATTGTTCTAAAATGTTTTTTTAGGCCTGTCCAAAATGTCGCTAGTTCGGCATGATCGGAGTCATTGTTTTTGGTGACAAAAATAGAAATCTGCAATTTTTGTGAAAATAGTTTTAAAATGTTTTTTAGGCCTGTCCAGAATGCGCTAGTTGGCATGATCGAGTCATTGTTTTTGGTGACAAAATAGAAATCTGCAATTTTTGTGAAAATAGTTTTAAAATGTTTTTTAGGCCTGTCCAGAATGTCGATAGTTCGGCATGACCGGGGTCACTGTTTTTGTGTCAAAAAATGAAGAAAAAAATCTGAGCTATTTTTGTGAAAATTGTTCTAAAATGTTTTTTTAGGCCTGTCCAAAATGTCGCTAGTTCGGCATGATCGGAGTCATTGTTTTTGGTGACAAAAATAGAAATCTGCAATTTTTTGTGAAATCGTTTTAAAATGTTTTTTAGGCCTGTCCAGAATGTCGCTAGTTCGGCATGATCGGAGTCATTGTTTTTGGTGACAAAAATAGAAATCTGCAATTTTTTGTGAAAATAGTTTTAAAATGTTTTTTAGGCCTTTCCAGAATGTCGCTAGTTCGGTCACTGTTTTTGTGTCGTGAAAATGAAAAAAAATATCTGCATTTTTTTGTGAGAATAGTTATAAAATGTTTTTTTAGGCCTGTCCAGAATGTCGATAGTTCGGCATGACCGGGGTCACTGTTTATGTGTCAAAAAATGAAAAAAAAAAATCTGAGCTATTTTTGTGAAAATGGTTCTAAAATGTTTTTTTTAGGCCTGTCCAAAATGTCGCTAGTTCGGCATGATCGGAGTCATTGTTTTTGGTGACAAAAATAGAAATCTGCAATTTTTGTGAAAATAGTTTTTAAATGTTTTTTTAGGCCTGTCCATAATGTCGCTAGTTCAGCATGACGGGGTCACTGTTTTTGTGTCGTGAAAATGAAAAAAAATATCTGCAATTTTTTGTGAAAATGGTTATAAAATGTTTTTTTAGGCCTGTCTAGAATGTCGATAGTTCGGCATGACCGGGGTCACTGTTTTTGTGTCAAAAAATGAAGAAAAAAATCTGAGCTATTTTTGTGAAAATTGTTCTAAAATGTTTTTTTTAGGCCTGTCCAAAATGTCGCTAGTTCGGCATGATCGGAGTCATTGTTTTTGGTGACAAAAATAGAAATCTGCAATATTTTGTGAAAATTGTTCTAAAATGTTTTTTTTAGGCCTGTCCAAAATGTCGCTAGTTCGGCATGATCGTAGTCATTGTTTTTGGTGACAAAAATAGAAATCTGCAATTTTTTGTGAAAATAGTTTTAATATGTTTTTTTAGGCCTGTCCAGAATGTCGCTAGTTCGGCATGACCGGGGTCACTGTTTTTGTGTCGTGAAAATGAAAAAAAAATATCTGCAATTTTTTGTGAAAATGGTTATAAAATATTTTTTAGGCCTGTCCAGAATGTCGATAGTTCGGCATGACCGGGGTCACTGTTTTTGTGTCAAAAAATGAAAAAAAAAAATCTGAGCTATTTTTGTGAAAATTGTTCTAAAATGTTTTGTTTAGGCCTGTCCAAAATGTCGCTAGTTCGGCATGATCGGAGTCATTGTTTTTGGTGACAAAAATAGAAATCTGCAATTTTTTGTGAAAATAGTTTTAAAATGTTTTTTTAGGCCTGTCCAGATTGTTGCTAGTTCGGCATGACCGGGGTCACTGTTTTTGTGTCGTGAAAATGAAAAAAAAATATCTGCAATTTTTTGTGAAAATGGTTATAAAATGTTTTTTTAGGCCTGTCCAGAATGTCGATAGTTCGGCATGACCGGGGTCACTGTTTTTGTGTCAAAAAATTAAAAAAAAAAATCTGAGCTATTTTTGTGAAAGTTGTTCTAAAATGTTTTTTTTAGGCCTGTCCAAAATGTCGATAGTTCGGCATGACCGGGGTCACTGTTTTTGGTGACAAAAATAGAAATCTGCAATTTTTTGTGAAAATAGTTTTAAAATGTTTTTTTAGGCCTGTCCAGAATGTCGCTAGTTCGGCATGACCGGGGTCACTGTTTTTGTGTCGTGAAAATGAAAAAAAATATCTGCAATTTTTGTGAAAATGGTTATAAAATGTTTTTTAGGCCTGTCCAGAATGTCGATAGTTCGGCATGACCGGGGAAACTGTTTTTGTGTCAAAAAATGAAAAAAAAATCTGAGCTATTTTTGTGAAAATAGTTTTAAAATGTTTTTTAGGCCTGTCCAGAATGTCGCTAGTTCGGCATGACCGGGGTCACTGTTTTTGTGTCGTGAAAATGAAAAAAAATATCTGCAATTTTTTGTGAAAATGGTTATAAAATGTTTTTTAGGCCTGAAGAAAAAAAAAAATCTGAGCTATTTTTGTGAAAATTGTTCTAAAATGTTTTTTTTAGGCCTGTCCAAAATGTCGCTAGTTCGGCATGATCGGAGTCATTGTTTTTGGTGACAAAAATAGAAATCTGCAATTTTTTGTGAAAATAGTTTTAAAATGTTTTTTTAGGCCTGTCCATAATGTCGCTAGTTCAGCATGACGGGGTCACTGTTTTTGTGTCGTGAAAATGAAAAAAAAATATCTGCAATTTGTTGTGAAAATGGTTATAAAATGTTTTTTTAGGCCTGTCCAGAATGTCGATAGTTCGGCATGACCGGGGTCACTGTTTTTGTGTCAAAAAATGAAGAAAAAAAATCTGAGCTATTTTTGTGAAAATTGTTCTAAAATGTTTTTTTTAGGCCTGTCCAAAATGTCGCTAGTTCGGCATGATCGGAGTCATTGTTTTTGGTGACAAAAATAGAAATCTGCAATTTTTTGTGAAAATAGTTTTAAAATGTTTTTTTAGGCCTGTACAGAATGTCGCTAGTTCGGTCACTGTTTTTGTGTCGTGAAAATGAAAAAAAAATATCTGCATTTTTTTGTGAGAATAGTTATAAAATGTTTTTTTAGGCCTGTCCAGAATGTCGATAGTTCGGCATGACCGGGGTCACTGTTTTTGTGTCAAAAAATGAAAAAAAAATCTGAGCTATTTTTGTGAAAATTGTTCTAAAATGTTTTTTTAGGCCTGTCCAAAATGTCGATAGTTCGGCATGACCGGGGTCACTGTTTTTGGAGACAAAAATAGAAATCTGCAATTTTTGTGAAAATAGTTTTAAAATGTTTTTTAGGCCTGTCCAGAATGTCGCTAGTTCGGCATGACCGGGGTCACTGTTTTTGTGTCGTGAAAATGAAAAAAAATATCTGCAATTTTTTGTGAAAATGGTTATAAAATGTTTTTTAGGCCTGTCCAGAATGTCGATAGTTCGGCATGACCGGGGTCACTGTTTTTGTGTCAAAAATGAAAAAAAAAATCTGAGCTATTTTTGTGAAAGTTGTTCTAAAATGTTTTTTTAGGCCTGTCCAAAATGTCGATAGTTCGGCATGACCGGGGTCACTGTTTTTGGTGACAAAAATAGAAATCTGCAATTTTTGTGAAAATAGTTTTAAAATGTTTTTTAGGCCTGTCCAGAATGTCGCTAGTTCGGCATGACCGGGGTCACTGTTTTTGTGTCGTGAAAATGAAAAAAAATATCTGCAATTTTTTGTGAAAATGGTTATAAAATGTTTTTTAGGCCTGTCCAGAATGTCGATAGTTCGGCATGACCGGGGTCACTGTTTTTGTGTCAAAAAATGAAAAAAAAATCTGAGCTATTTTTGTGAAAATTGTTCTAAAATGTTTTTTTAGGCCTGTCCAAAATGTCGATAGTTCGGCATGACCGGGGTCACTGTTTTTGGAAACAAAAATAGAAATCTGCAATTTTTGTGAAAATAGTTTTAAAATGTTTTTTAGGCCTGTCCAGAATGTCGCTAGTTCGGCATGACCGGGGTCACTGTTTTTGTGTCGTGAAAATGAAAAAAAATATCTGCAATTTTTTGTGAAAATGGTTATAAAATGTTTTTTAGGCCTGTCCAGGATGTCGATAGTTCGGCATGACCGGGGTCACTGTTTTTGTGTCAAAAATGAAAAAAAAAATCTGAGCTATTTTTGTGAAAATTGTTCTAAAATGTTTTGTTTAGGCCTGTCCAAAATGTCGCTAGTTCGGCATGATCGGAGTCATTGTTTTTGGTGACAAAAATAGAAATCTGCAATTTTTGTGAAAATAGTTTTAAAATGTTTTTTAGGCCTGTCCAGATTGTTGCTAGTTCGGCATGACCGGTGTCACTGTTTTTGTGTCGTGAAAATGAAAAAAAAATATCTGCAATTTTTTGTGAAAATGGTTATAAAATGTTTTTTTAGGCCTGTCCAGAATGTCGATAGTTCGGCATGACCGGGGTCACTGTTTTTGTGTCAAAAAATGAAAAAAAAAAATCTGAGCTATTTTTGTGAAAGTTGTTCTAAAATGTTTTTTTTTAGGCCTGTCCAAAATGTCGATAGTTCGGCATGACCGGGGTCACTGTTTTTGGTGACAAAAATAGAAATCTGCAATTTCTTGTGAAAATAGTTTTAAAATGTTTTTTTAGGCCTGTCCAGAATGTCGCTAGTTCGGCATGACCGGGGTCACTGTTTTTGTGTCGTGAAAATGAAAAAAAAATATCTGCAATTTTTTGTGAAAATGGTTATAAAATGTTTTTTTAGGCCTGTCCAGAATGTCGATAGTTCGGCATGACCAGGGAAACTGTTTTTGTGTCAAAAAATGAAAAAAAAAAATCTGAGCTATTTTTGTGAAAATAGTTTTAAAATGTTTTTTTAGGCCTGTCCAGAATGTCGCTAGTTCGGCATGACCGGGGTCACTGTTTTTGTGTCGTGAAAATGAAAAAAAATATCTGCAATTTTTTGTGAAAATGGTTATAAAATGTTTTTTTAGGCCTGAAGAAAAAAAGAATCTGAGCTATTTTTGTGAAAATTGTTCTAAAATGGTTTTTTAGGCCTGTCCAAAATGTCGCTAGTTCGGCATGATCGGAGTCATTGTTTTTGGTGACAAAAATAGAAATCTGCAATTTTTGTGAAAATAGTTTTAAAATGTTTTTTAGGCCTGTCCATAATGTCGCTAGTTCAGCATGTCGGGGTCACTGTTTTTGTGTCGTGAAAATGAAAAAAAATATCTGCAATTTTTTGTGAAAATGGTTATAAAATGTTTTTTAGGCCTGTCCAGAATGTCGATAGTTCGGCATGAATGGGGTCACTGTTTTTGTGTCAAAAAATGAAAAAAAAAATCTGAGCTATTTTTGTGAAAATTGTTCTAAAATGTTTTTTTTAGGCCTGTCCAAAATGTCGCTAGTTCGGCATGATCGGAGTCATTGTTTTTGGTGACAAAAATAGAAATCTGCAATTTTTTGTGAAAATAGTTTTAAAATGTTTTTTAGGCCTGTCCAGAATGTCGCCAGTTCGGCATGATCGGAGTCATTGTTTTTGGTGACAAAAATAGAAATCTGCAATTTTTTGTGAAAATAGTTTTAAAATGTTTTTTAGGCCTGTCCAGAATGTCGATAGTTCGGCATGACCGGGGTCACTGTTTTTGTGTCAAAAATGAAAAAAAAAATCTGAGCTATTTTTGTGAAAATTGTTCTAAAATGTTTTTTTAGGCCTGTCCAAAATGTCGCTAGTTCGGCATGATCGGAGTCATTGTTTTTGGTGACAAAAATAGAAATCTGCAATTTTTTGTGAAAATAGTTTAAAAATGTTTTTTAGGCCTGTACAGAATGTCGCTAGTTCGGTCACTGTTTTTGTGTCGTGAAAATGAAAAAAAAATATCTGCATTTTTTGTGAGAATAGTTATAAAATGTTTTTTAGGCCTGTCCAGAATGTCGATAGTTCGGCATGACCGGGGTCACTGTTTTTGTGTCAAAAAATGAAAAAAAAATCTGAGCTATTTTTGTGAAAATTGTTCTAAAATGTTTTTTTAGGCCTGTCCAAAATGTCGATAGTTCGGCATGACCGGGGTCACTGTTTTTGGAGACAAAAATAGAAATCTGCAATTTTTGTGAAAATAGTTTTAAAATGTTTTTTAGGCCTGTCCAGAATGTCGCTAGTTCGGCATGACCGGGGTCACTGTTTTTGTGTCGTGAAAATGAAAAAAAATATCTGCAATTTTTTGTGAAAATGGTTATAAAATGTTTTTTAGGCCTGTCCAGAATGTCGATAGTTCGGCATGACAGGGGTCACTGTTTTTGTGTCAAAAAATGAAAAAAAAAAAATCAGCTATTTTTGTGAAAATTGTTCTAAAATGTTTTTTTTAGGCCTGTCCAGAATGTCGCTAGTTCGGCATGACCGGGGTCACTGTTTTTGTGTCGTGAAAATGAAAAAAAAATATCTGCAATTTTTTGTGAAAATGGTTATAAAATGTTTTTTTAGGCCTGTCCAGAATGTCGATAGTTCGGCATGACCGGGGTCACTGTTTTTGTGTCAAAAAATGAAAAAAAAAAATCAGCTATTTTTGTGAAAATAGTTTTAAAATGTTTTTTTAGGCCTGTCCAGAATGTCGCTAGTTCGGCCGGGGTCACTGTTTTTGTGTCGTGAAAATGAAAAAAAAATATCTGCAATTTTTTGTGAAAATGGTTATAAAATGTTTTTTTAGGCCTGTCCAGAATGTCGCTAGTTCGGCCGGGGTCACTGTTTTTGTGTCGTGAAAATGAAAAAAAAATATCTGCATTTTTTTGTGAAAATGGTTATAAAATGTTTTTTTAGGGTTGTCCAGAATGTCGATAGTTCGGCATGACCGGGGTCACTGTTTTTGTGTCAAAAAATGAAGAAAAAAAATCTGAGCTATTTTTGTGAAAATTGTTCTAAAATGCTTTTTTTAGGCCTGTCCAAAATGTCGCTAGTTCGGCATGATCGGAGTCATTGTTTTTGGTGACAAAAATAGAAATCTGCAATTTTTTGTGAAAATAGTTTTAAAATGTTTTTTTAGGCCTGTCCAGAATGTCGCTAGTTCGGCATGACCGGGGTCACTGTTTTTGTGTCGTGAAAATGAAAAAAAAATATCTGCAATTTTTTGTGAAAATGGTTATAAAATGTTTTTTTAGGCCTGTCCAGAATGTCGATAGTTCGGCATGACCGGGGTCACTGTTTTTGTGTCAAAAAATGAAAAAAAAAATCTGAGCTATTTTTGTGAAAATTGTTCTAAAATGTTTTTTTTAGGCCTGTCCAAAATGTCGCTAGTTCGGCATGATCGGAGTCATTGTTTTTGGTGACAAAAATAGAAATCTGCAATATTTTGTGAAAATTGTTTTAAAATGTTTTTTTAGGCCTGTCCAGAATGTCGCTAGTTCGGCATGACCGGGGTCACTGTTTTTGTGTCGTGAAAATGATAAAAAAATATCAGCAATTTTTTGTGAAAATGGTTATAAAATGTTTTTTTAGGCCTGTCCAGAATGTCGATAGTTCGGCATGACCGGGGTCACTGTTTTTGTGTCAAAAAAAATAAAAAATGAAAAATAAAAAATCGGAGCTTTTTTTGTGAAAATGGTTCTAAAATGTTTTTTTTAGGCCTGTCCAAAATGTCGCTAGTTCGGCATGATCGGAGTCATTGTTTTTGGTGACAAAAATAGAAATCTGCAATTTTTTGTGAAAATAGTTTTTAAATGTTTTTTTAGGCCTGTCTAGAATGTCGATAGTTCGGCATGACCGGGGTCACTGTTTTTGTGTCAAAAAATGAAGAAAAAAAATCTGAGCTATTTTTGTGAAAATTGTTCTAAAATGTTTTTTTTAGGCCTGTCCAAAATGTCGCTAGTTCGGCATGATCGGAGTCATTGTTTTTGGTGACAAAAATAGAAATCTGCAATATTTTGTGAAAATTGTTCTAAAATGTTTTTTTTAGGCCTGTCCAAAATGTCGCTAGTTCGGCATGATCGGAGTCATTGTTTTTGGTGACAAAAATAGAAATCTGCAATTTTTGTGAAAAAAGTTTTAATATGTTTTTTAGGCCTGTCCAGAATGTCGCTAGTTCGGCATGACCGGGGTCACTGTTTTTGTGTCGTGAAAATGAAAAAAAATATCTGCAATTTTTTGTGAAAATGGTTATAAAATATTTTTTAGGCCTGTCCAGAATGTCGATAGTTCGGCATGACCGGGGTCACTGTTTTTGTGTCAAAAATGAAAAAAAAAATCTGAGCTATTTTTGTGAAAATTGTTCTAAAATGTTTTGTTTAGGCCTGTCCAAAATGTCGCTAGTTCGGCATGATCGGAGTCATTGTTTTTGGTGACAAAAATAGAAATCTGCAATTTTTTGTGAAAATAGTTTTAAAATGTTTTTTAGGCCTGTCCAGATTGTTGCTAGTTCGGCATGACCGGGGTCACTGTTTTTGTGTCGTGAAAATGAAAAAAAAATATCTGCAATTTTTTGTGAAAATGGTTATAAAATGTTTTTTTAGGCCTGTCCAGAATGTCGATAGTTCGGCATGACCGGGGTCACTGTTTTTGTGTCAAAAAATGAAAAAAAAAATCTGAGCTATTTTTGTGAAAGTTGTTCTAAAATGTTTTTTTAGGCCTGTCCAAAATGTCGATAGTTCGGCATGACCGGGGTCACTGTTTTTGGTGACAAAAATAGAAATCTGCAATTTTTTGTGAAAATAGTTTTAAAATGTTTTTTAGGCCTGTCCAGAATGTCGCTAGTTCGGCATGACCGGGGTCACTGTTTTTGTGTCGTGAAAATGAAAAAAAAATATCTGCAATTTTTTGTGAAAATGGTTATAAAATGTTTTTTTAGGCCTGTCCAGAATGTCGATAGTTCGGCATGACCGGGGAAACTGTTTTTGTGTCAAAAAATGAAAAAAAAAAATCTGAGCTATTTTTGTGAAAATAGTTTTAAAATGTTTTTTTAGGCCTGTCCAGAATGTCGCTAGTTCGGCATGACCGGGGTCACTGTTTTTGTGTCGTGAAAATGAAAAAAAAATATCTGCAATTTTTTGTGAAAATGGTTATAAAATGTTTTTTTAGGCCTGAAGAAAAAAAAAAATCTGAGCTATTTTTGTGAAAATTGTTCTAAAATGTTTTTTTTAGGCCTGTCCAAAATGTCGCTAGTTCGGCATGATCGGAGTCATTGTTTTTGGTGACAAAAATAGAAATCTGCAATTTTTTGTGAAAATAGTTTTAAAATGTTTTTTTAGGCCTGTCCATAATGTCGCTAGTTCAGCATGACGGGGTCACTGTTTTTGTGTCGTGAAAATGAAAAAAAAATATCTGCAATTTGTTGTGAAAATGGTTATAAAATGTTTTTTTAGGCCTGTCCAGAATGTCGATAGTTCGGCATGACCGGGGTCACTGTTTTTGTGTCAAAAAATGAAGAAAAAAATCTGAGCTATTTTTGTGAAAATTGTTCTAAAATGTTTTTTTTAGGCCTGTCCAAAATGTCGCTAGTTCGGCATGATCGGAGTCATTGTTTTTGGTGACAAAAATAGAAATCTGCAATATTTTGTGAAAATTGTTCTAAAATGTTTTTTTTAGGCCTGTCCAAAATGTCGCTAGTTCGGCATGATCGGAGTCATTGTTTTTGGTGACAAAAATAGAAATCTGCAATTTTTGTGAAAAAAGTTTTAATATGTTTTTTTAGGCCTGTCCAGAATGTCGCTAGTTCGGCATGACCGGGGTCACTGTTTTTGTGTCGTGAAAATGAAAAAAAAATATCTGCAATTTTTTGTGAAAATGGTTATAAAATATTTTTTTAGGCCTGTCCAGAATGTCGATAGTTCGGCATGACCGGGGTCACTGTTTTTGTGTCAAAAAATGAAAAAAAAAATCTAGCTATTTTTGTGAAAATTGTTCTAAAATGTTTTTTTAGGCCTGTCCAGAATGTCGCTAGTTCGGCATGACCGGAGTCACTGTTTTTGTGTCGTGAAAATGAAAAAAAAATCTGCAATTTTTTGTGAAAATGGTTATAAAATGTTTTTTAGGCCTGTCCAGAATGTCGATAGTTCGGCATGACCGGGGTCACTGTTTTTGTGTCGAAAAATGAAAAAAAAAATCAGCTATTTTTGTGAAAATAGTTTTAAAATGTTTTTTAGGCCTGTCCAGAATGTCGCTAGTTCGGACCGGGGTCACTGTTTTTGTGTCGTGAAAATGAAAAAAAATATCTGCAATTTTTTGTGAAAATGGTTTTAAAATGTTTTTTAGGCCTGTCCAGAATGTCGCTAGTTCGGCCCGGGGTCACTGTTTTTGTGTCGTGAAAATGAAAAAAAAATATCTGCATTTTTTTGTGAAAATGGTTATAAAATGTTTTTTTAGGGTTGTCCAGAATGTCGATAGTTCGGCATGACCGGGGTCACTGTTTTTGTGTCAAAAAATGAAAAAAAAAATCTGAGCTATTTTTGTGAAAATTGTTCTAAAATGCTTTTTTTAGGCCTGTCCAAAATGTCGCTAGTTCGGCATGATCGGAGTCATTGTTTTTGGTGACAAAAATAGAAATCTGCAATTTTTTGTGAAAATAGTTTTAAAATGTTTTTTTAGGCCTGTCCAGAATGTCGCTAGTTCGGCATGACCGGGGTCACTGTTTTTGTGTCGTGAAAATGAAAAAAAAATATCTGCAATTTTTTGTGAAAATGGTTATAAAATGTTTTTTTAGGCCTGTCCAGAATGTCGATAGTTCGGCATGACCGGGGTCACTGTTTTTGTGTCAAAAAATGAAAAAAAAAATCTGAGCTATTTTTGTGAAAGTTGTTCTAAAATGTTTTTTTAGGCCTGTCCAAAATGTCGATAGTTCGGCATGACCGGAGTCACTGTTTTTGGTGACAAAAATAGAAATCTGCAATATTTTGTGAAAATAGTTTTAAAATGTTTTTTTAGGCCTGTCCAGAATGTCGCTAGTTCGGCATGACCGGGGTCACTGTTTTTGTGTCGTGAAAATGAAAAAAAATATCTGCAATTTTTTGTGAAAATGGTTATAAAATGTTTTTTTAGGCCTGTCCAGAATGTCGATAGTTCGGCATGACCGGGGTCACTGTTTTTGTGTCAAAAAATAAAAATGAAAAATAAAAATCGGAGCTTTTTTGTGAAAATGGTTCTAAAATGTTTTTTTTAGGCCTGTCCAAAATGTCGCTAGTTCGGCATGATCGGAGTCATTGTTTTTGGTGACAAAAATAGAAATCTGCAATTTTTGTGAAAATAGTTTTAAAATGTTTTTTAGGCCTGTCCAGAATGTCGATAGTTCGGCATGACCGGGGTCACTGTTTTTGTGTCGTAAAAATGAAGAAAAAAATCTGAGCTATTTTTGTGAAAATGGTTATAAAATGTTTTTTTAGGCCTGTCCAAAATGTCGTAGTTCGGCATGACGAGTCATTGTTTTTGGTGACAAAAATAGAAATCTGAGCAATATTTTGTGAAAATTGTTCTAAAATGTTTTTTTAGGCCTGTCCAAAATGTCGCTAGTTCGGCATGATCGGAGTCATTGTTTTTGGTGACAAAAATAGAAATCTGCAATTTTTGTGAAAAAAGTTTTAATATGTTTTTTTAGGCCTGTCCAGAATGTCGCTAGTTCGGCATGACCGGGGTCACTGTTTTTGTGTCGTGAAAATGAAAAAAAAATATCTGCAATTTTTTGTGAAAATGGTTATAAAATATTTTTTTAGGCCTGTCCAGAATGTCGATAGTTCGGCATGACCGGGGTCACTGTTTTTGTGTCAAAAAATGAAAAAAAAAAATCTGAGCTATTTTTGTGAAAATTGTTCTAAAATGTTTTGTTTAGGCCTGTCCAAAATGTCGCTAGTTCGGCATGATCGGAGTCATTGTTTTTGGTGACAAAAATAGAAATCTGCAATTTTTGTGAAAATAGTTTTAAAATGTTTTTTAGGCCTGTCCAGATTGTCGCTAGTTCGGCATGACCGGGGTCACTGTTTTTGTGTCGTGAAAATGAAAAAAAAATATCTGCAATTTTTTGTGAAAATGGTTATAAAATGTTTTTTAGGCCTGTCCAGAATGTCGATAGTTCGGCATGACCGGGGTCACTGTTTTTGTGTCAAAAATGAAAAAAAAAATCTGAGCTATTTTTGTGAAAGTTGTTCTAAAATGTTTTTTTAGGCCTGTCCAAAATGTCGATAGTTCGGCATGACCGGGGTCACTGTTTTTGGTGACAAAAATAGAAATCTGCAATTTTTGTGAAAATAGTTTTAAAATGTTTTTTTAGGCCTGTCCAGAATGTCGCTAGTTCGGCATGACCGGGGTCACTGTTTTTGTGTCGTGAAAATGAAAAAAAATATCTGCAATTTTTTGTGAAAATGGTTATAAAATGTTTTTTAGGCCTGTCCAGAATGTCGATAGTTCGGCATGACCGGGAAACTGTTTTTGTGTCAAAAATGAAAAAAAATCTGAGCTATTTTTGTGAAAATAGTTTAAAAGTTTTTTAGGCCTGTCCAGAATGTCGCTAGTTCGGCATGACCGGGGTCACTGTTTTTGTGTCAAAAAAAAAATATCTGCAATTAAAATGGTTATAAAATGTTTAGCCAAAAAAAAAATCTGAGCTATTTTTGTGAAAATTGTTCTAAAATGTTTTTTTAGGCCTGTCCAAAATGTCGCTAGTTCGGCATGACCGGAGTCATTGTTTTTGGTGACAAAAATAGAAATCTGCAATTTTTGTGAAAATAGTTTTAAAATGTTTTTTAGGCCTGTCCAGAATGTCGCTAGTTCGGCATGACCGGGGTCACTGTTTTTGTGTCGTGAAAATGAAAAAAAATATCTGCAATTTGTTGTGAAAATGGTTATAAAATGTTTTTTTAGGCCTGTCCAGAATGTCGATAGTTCGGCATGACCGGGGTCACTGTTTTTGTGTCAAAAAATGAAAAAAAAAATCTGAGCTATTTTTGTGAAAATTGTTCTAAAATGTTTTTTTAGGCCTGTCCAAAATGTCGCTAGTTCGGCATGATCGGAGTCATTGTTTTTGGTGACAAAAATAGAAATCTGCAATATTTTGTGAAAATAGTTCTAAAATGTTTTTTTAGGCCTGTCCAAAATGTCGCTAGTTCGGCATGACCGGTGTCATTGTTTTTGGTGACAAAAATAGAAATCTGCAATTTTTGTGAAAAAAGTTTTAATATGTTTTTTAGGCCTGTCCAGAATGTCGCTAGTTCGGCATGACCGGGGTCACTGTTTTTGTGTCGTGAAAATGAAAAAAAATATCTGCAATTTTTTGTGAAAATGGTTATAAAATATTTTTTAGGCCTGTCCAGAATGTCGATAGTTCGGCATGACCGGGGTCACTGTTTTTGTGTCAAAAAATGAAAAAAAAAATCTGAGCTATTTTTGTGAAAGTTGTTCTAAAATGTTTTGTTTAGGCCTGTCCAAAATGTCGCTAGTTCGGCATGATCGGAGTCATTGTTTTTGGTGACAAAAATAGAAATCTGCAATTTTTGTGAAAATAGTTTTAAAATGTTTTTTAGGCCTGTCCAGATTGTCGCTAGTTCGGCATGACCGGGGTCACTGTTTTTGTGTCGTGAAAATGAAAAAAAATATCTGCAATTTTTTGTGAAAATGGTTATAAAATGTTTTTTAGGCCTGTCCAGAATGTCGATAGTTCGGCATGACCGGGGTCACTGTTTTTGTGTCAAAAAATGAAAAAAAAAAATCTGAGCTATTTTTGTGAAAGTTGTTCTAAAATGTTTTTTTTAGGCCTGTCCAAAATGTCGATAGTTCGGCATGACCGGGGTCACTGTTTTTGGTGACAAAAATAGAAATCTGCAATTTTTTGTGAAAATAGTTTTAAAATGTTTTTTTAGGCCTGTCCAGAATGTCGCTAGTTCGGCATGACCGGGGTCACTGTTTTTGTGTCGTGAAAATGAAAAAAAATATCTGCAATTTTTTGTGAAAATGGTTATAAAATGTTTTTTTAGGCCTGTCCAGAATGTCGATAGTTCGGCATGACCGGGGAAACTGTTTTTGTGTCAAAAAATGAAAAAAAAAAATCTGAGCTATTTTTGTGAAAATAGTTTTAAAATGTTTTTTTAGGCCTGTCCAGAATGTCGCTAGTTCGGCATGACCGGGGTCACTGTTTTTGTGTCGTGAAAATGAAAAAAAAATATCTGCAATTTTTTGTGAAAATGGTTATAAAATGTTTTTTTAGGCCTGAAGAAAAAAAAAAATCTGAGCTATTTTTGTGAAAATTGTTCTAAAATGTTTTTTTTAGGCCTGTCCAAAATGTCGCTAGTTCGGCATGATCGGAGTCATTGTTTTTGGTGACAAAAATAGAAATCTGCAATTTTTTGTGAAAATAGTTTTAAAATGTTTTTTTAGGCCTGTCCATAATGTCGCTAGTTCCGGGTCACTGTTTTTGTGTCGTGAAAATGAAAAAAAATATCTGCAATTTTTTGTGAGAATGGTTATAAAATGTTTTTTTAGGCCTGTCCAGAATGTCGATAGTTCGGCATGACCGGGGTCACTGTTTTTGTGTCAAAAATGAAAAAAAAATCTGAGCTATTTTTGTGAAAATTGTTCTAAAATGTTTTTTTAGGCCTGTCCAAAATGTCGATAGTTCGGCATGATCGGAGTCATTGTTTTTGGTGACAAAAATAGAAATCTGCAATTTTTGTGAAAATAGTTTTAAAATGTTTTTTTAGGCCTGTCCAGAATGTCGCTAGTTCGGCATGACCGGGGTCACTGTTTTTGTGTCGTGAAAATGAAAAAAAATATCTGCAATTTTTTGTGAAAATGGTTATAAAATGTTTTTTTAGGCCTGTCCAGAATGTCGATAGTTCGGCATGACCGGGTCCACTGTTTTTGTGTCAAAAAATGAAAAAAAAAAATCTGAGCTATTTTTGTGAAAGTTGTTCTAAAATGTTTTTTTTAGGCCTGTCCAAAATGTCGATAGTTCGGCATGACCGGGGTCACTGTTTTTGGTGACAAAAATAGAAATCTGCAATTTTTTGTGAAAATAGTTTTAAAATGTTTTTTTAGGCCTGTCCAGAATGTCGCTAGTTCGGCATGACCGGGGTCACTGTTTTTGTGTCGTGAAAATGAAAAAAAAATATCTGCAATTTTTTGTGAAAATGGTTATAAAATGTTTTTTTAGGCCTGTCCAGAATGTCGCTAGTTCGCGGGTCACTGTTTTTGTGTCGTGAAAATGAAAAAAAATATCTGCATTTTTTTGTGAGAATAGTTATAAAATGTTTTTTTAGGCCTGTCCAGAATGTCGATAGTTCGGCATGACCGGAGTCACTGTTTTTGTGTCAAAAAATGAAAAAAAAATCTGAGCTATTTTTGTGAAAATTGTTCTAAAATGTTTTTTTAGGCCTGTCCAAAATGTCGATAGTTCGGCATGACCGGGGGTCACTGTTTTTGGAGACAAAAATAGAAATCTGCAATTTTTGTGAAAATAGTTTTAAAATGTTTTTTTAGGCCTGTCCAGAATGTCGCTAGTTCGGCATGACCGGGGTCACTGTTTTTGTGTCGTGAAAATGAAAAAAAATATCTGCAATTTTTTGTGAAAATGGTTATAAAATGTTTTTTAGGCCTGTCCAGAATGTCGATAGTTCGGCATGACCGGGTCACTGTTTTTGTGTCAAAAAATGAAAAAAAAAATCTGAGCTATTTTTGTGAAAATTGTTCTAAAATGTTTTTTTTAGGCCTGTCCAAAATGTCGATAGTTCGGCATGACCGGGGTCACTGTTTTTGGTGACAAAAATAGAAATCTGCAATTTTTTGTGAAAATAGTTTTAAAATGTTTTTTTAGGCCTGTCCAGAATGTCGCTAGTTCGGCATGACCGGGGTCACTGTTTTTGTGTCGTGAAAATGAAAAAAAAATATCTGCAATTTTTTGTGAAAATGGTTATAAAATGTTTTTTTAGGCCTGTCCAGAATGTCGATAGTTCGGCATGACCGGGGTCACTGTTTTTGTGTCAAAAAATGAAAAAAAAAATCTGAGCTATTTTTGTGAAAATTGTTCTAAAATGTTTTTTTTAGGCCTGTCCAAAATGTCGATAGTTCGGCATGACCGGGGTCACTGTTTTTGGAAACAAAAATAGAAATCTGCAATTTTTTGTGAAAATAGTTTTAAAATGTTTTTTTAGGCCTGTCCAGAATGTCGCTAGTTCGGCATGACCGGGGTCACTGTTTTTGTGTCGTGAAAATGAAAAAAAAATATCTGCAATTTTTTGTGAAAATGGTTATAAAATGTTTTTTAGGCCTGTCCAGGATGTCGATAGTTCGGCATGACCGGGGTCACTGTTTTTGTGTCAAAAATGAAAAAAAAATCTGAGCTATTTTTGTGAAAATTGTTCTAAAATGTTTTGTTTAGGCCTGTCCAAAATGTCGCTAGTTCGGCATGATCGGAGTCATTGTTTTTGGTGACAAAAATAGAAATCTGCAATTTTTGTGAAAATAGTTTTAAAATGTTTTTTAGGCCTGTCCAGATTGTTGCTAGTTCGGCATGACCGGTGTCACTGTTTTTGTGTCGTGAAAATGAAAAAAAAATATCTGCAATTTTTTGTGAAAATGGTTATAAAATGTTTTTTTAGGCCTGTCCAGAATGTCGATAGTTCGGCATGACCGGGGTCACTGTTTTTGTGTCAAAAAATGAAAAAAAAAATCTGAGCTATTTTTGTGAAAGTTGTTCTAAAATGTTTTTTTTAGGCCTGTCCAAAATGTCGATAGTTCGGCATGACCGGGGTCACTGTTTTTGGTGACAAAAATAGAAATCTGCAATTTCTTGTGAAAATAGTTTTAAAATGTTTTTTTAGGCCTGTCCAGAATGTCGCTAGTTCGGCATGACCGGGGTCACTGTTTTTGTGTCGTGAAAATGAAAAAAAAATATCTGCAATTTTTTGTGAAAATGGTTATAAAATGTTTTTTTAGGCCTGTCCAGAATGTCGATAGTTCGGCATGACCAGGGAAACTGTTTTTGTGTCAAAAAATGAAAAAAAAAAATCTGAGCTATTTTTGTGAAAATAGTTTTAAAATGTTTTTTTAGGCCTGTCCAGAATGTCGCTAGTTCGGCATGACCGGGGTCACTGTTTTTGTGTCGTGAAAATGAAAAAAAAATATCTGCAATTTTTTGTGAAAATGGTTATAAAATGTTTTTTTAGGCCTGAAGAAAAAAAAGAATCTGAGCTATTTTTGTGAAAATTGTTCTAAAATGGTTTTTTTAGGCCTGTCCAAAATGTCGCTAGTTCGGCATGATCGGAGTCATTGTTTTTGGTGACAAAAATAGAAATCTGCAATTTTTTGTGAAAATAGTTTTAAAATGTTTTTTAGGCCTGTCCATAATGTCGCTAGTTCAGCATGTCGGGGTCACTGTTTTTGTGTCGTGAAAATGAAAAAAAATATCTGCAATTTTTTGTGAAAATGGTTATAAAATGTTTTTTTAGGCCTGTCCAGAATGTCGATAGTTCGGCATGAATGGGGTCACTGTTTTTGTGTCAAAAAATGAAAAAAAAATCTGAGCTATTTTTGTGAAAATTGTTCTAAAATGTTTTTTTTAGGCCTGTCCAAAATGTCGCTAGTTCGGCATGATCGGAGTCATTGTTTTTGGTGACAAAAATAGAAATCTGCAATTTTTTGTGAAAATAGTTTTAAAATGTTTTTTAGGCCTGTCCAGAATGTCGCCAGTTCGGCATGATCGGAGTCATTGTTTTTGGTGACAAAAATAGAAATCTGCAATTTTTGTGAAAATAGTTTTAAAATGTTTTTTAGGCCTGTCCAGAATGTCGATAGTTCGGCATGACCGGGGTCACTGTTTTTGTGTCAAAAAATGAAAAAAAAATCTGAGCTATTTTTGTGAAAATTGTTCTAAAATGTTTTTTTAGGCCTGTCCAAAATGTCGCTAGTTCGGCATGATCGGAGTCATTGTTTTTGGTGACAAAAATAGAAATCTGCAATTTTTGTGAAAATAGTTTTAAAATGTTTTTTTAGGCCTGTACAGAATGTCGCTAGTTCGGTCACTGTTTTTGTGTCGTGAAAATGAAAAAAAAATATCTGCATTTTTTTGTGAGAATAGTTATAAAATGTTTTTTTAGGCCTGTCCAGAATGTCGATAGTTCGGCATGACCGGGGTCACTGTTTTTGTGTCAAAAAATGAAAAAAAAAATCTGAGCTATTTTTGTGAAAATTGTTCTAAAATGTTTTTTTTAGGCCTGTCCAAAATGTCGATAGTTCGGCATGACCCGGGGTCACTGTTTTTGGAGACAAAAATAGAAATCTGCAATTTTTTGTGAAAATAGTTTTAAAATGTTTTTTTAGGCCTGTCCAGAATGTCGCTAGTTCGGCATGACCGGGGTCACTGTTTTTGTGTCGTGAAAATGAAAAAAAAATATCTGCAATTTTTTGTGAAAATGGTTATAAAATGTTTTTTAGGCCTGTCCAGAATGTCGATAGTTCGGCATGACGGGGTCACTGTTTTTGTGTCAAAAAATGAAAAAAAAAATCAGCTATTTTTGTGAAAATTGTTCTAAAATGTTTTTTTAGGCCTGTCCAGAATGTCGCTAGTTCGGCATGACCGGGGTCACTGTTTTTGTGTCGTGAAAATGAAAAAAAAATATCTGCAATTTTTTGTGAAAATGGTTATAAAATGTTTTTTTAGGCCTGTCCAGAATGTCGATAGTTCGGCATGACCGGGGTCACTGTTTTTGTGTCAAAAAATGAAAAAAAAAAATCAGCTATTTTTGTGAAAATAGTTTTAAAATGTTTTTTTAGGCCTGTCCAGAATGTCGCTAGTTCGGCCGGGGTCACTGTTTTTGTGTCGTGAAAATGAAAAAAAAATATCTGCAATTTTTTGTGAAAATGGTTATAAAATGTTTTTTTAGGCCTGTCCAGAATGTCGCTAGTTCGGCCGGGGTCACTGTTTTTGTGTCGTGAAAATGAAAAAAAAATATCTGCAATTTTTTGTGAAAATGGTTATAAAATGTTTTTTTAGGCCTGTCCAGAATGTCGATAGTTCGGCATGACCGGGGTCACTGTTTTTGTGTCAAAAAATGAAAAAAAAAATCTGAGCTATTTTTGTGAAAGTTGTTCTAAAATGTTTTTTTAGGCCTGTCCAAAATGTCGATAGTTCGGCATGACCGGGGTCACTGTTTTTGGTGACAAAAATAGAAATCTGCAATTTTTTGTGAAAATAGTTTTAAAATGTTTTTTAGGCCTGTCCAGAATGTCGCTAGTTCGGCATGACCGGGGTCACTGTTTTTGTGTCGTGAAAATGAAAAAAAAATATCTGCAATTTTTTGTGAAAATGGTTATAAAATGTTTTTTTAGGCCTGTCCAGAATGTCGATAGTTCGGCATGACCGGGGTCACTGTTTTTGTGTCAAAAAATGAAAAAAAAAATCTGAGCTATTTTTGTGAAAATTGTTCTAAAATGTTTTTTTTAGGCCTGTCCAAAATGTCGATAGTTCGGCATGACCGGGGTCACTGTTTTTGGAAACAAAAATAGAAATCTGCAATTTTTTGTGAAAATAGTTTTAAAATGTTTTTTTAGGCCTGTCCAGAATGTCGCTAGTTCGGCATGACCGGGGTCACTGTTTTTGTGTCGTGAAAATGAAAAAAAAATATCTGCAATTTTTTGTGAAAATGGTTATAAAATGTTTTTTTAGGCCTGTCCAGGATGTCGATAGTTCGGCATGACCGGGGTCACTGTTTTTGTGTCAAAAAATGAAAAAAAAAATCTGAGCTATTTTTGTGAAAATTGTTCTAAAATGTTTTGTTTAGGCCTGTCCAAAATGTCGCTAGTTCGGCATGATCGGAGTCATTGTTTTTGGTGACAAAAATAGAAATCTGCAATTTTTTGTGAAAATAGTTTTAAAATGTTTTTTTAGGCCTGTCCAGATTGTTGCTAGTTCGGCATGACCGGTGTCACTGTTTTTGTGTCGTGAAAATGAAAAAAAAATATCTGCAATTTTTTGTGAAAATGGTTATAAAATGTTTTTTAGGCCTGTCCAGAATGTCGATAGTTCGGCATGACCGGGGTCACTGTTTTTGTGTCAAAAAATGAAAAAAAAAATCTGAGCTATTTTTGTGAAAGTTGTTCTAAAATGTTTTTTTTTAGGCCTGTCCAAAATGTCGATAGTTCGGCATGACCGGGGTCACTGTTTTTGGTGACAAAAATAGAAATCTGCAATTTCTTGTGAAAATAGTTTTAAAATGTTTTTTAGGCCTGTCCAGAATGTCGCTAGTTCGGCATGACCGGGGTCACTGTTTTTGTGTCGTGAAAATGAAAAAAAATATCTGCAATTTTTTGTGAAAATGGTTATAAAATGTTTTTTAGGCCTGTCCAGAATGTCGATAGTTCGGCATGACCAGGGAAACTGTTTTTGTGTAAAAAATGAAAAAAAAATCTGAGCTATTTTTGTGAAAATAGTTTTAAAATGTTTTTTAGGCCTGTCCAGAATGTCGCTAGTTCGGCATGACCGGGGTCACTGTTTTTGTGTCGTGAAAATGAAAAAAAAATATCTGCAATTTTTTGTGAAAATGGTTATAAAATGTTTTTTTAGGCCTGAAGAAAAAAAAGAATCTGAGCTATTTTTGTGAAAATTGTTCTAAAATGGTTTTTTTAGGCCTGTCCAAAATGTCGCTAGTTCGGCATGATCGGAGTCATTGTTTTTGGTGACAAAAATAGAAATCTGCAATTTTTTGTGAAAATAGTTTTAAAATGTTTTTTAGGCCTGTCCAGAATGTCGCCAGTTCGGCATGATCGGAGTCATTGTTTTTGGTGACAAAAATAGAAATCTGCAATTTTTGTGAAAATAGTTTTAAAATGTTTTTTAGGCCTGTCCAGAATGTCGATAGTTCGGCATGACCGGGGTCACTGTTTTTGTGTCAAAAAATGAAAAAAAAAATCTGAGCTATTTTTGTGAAAATTGTTCTAAAATGTTTTTTTTAGGCCTGTCCAAAATGTCGCTAGTTCGGCATGATCGGAGTCATTGTTTTTGGTGACAAAAATAGAAATCTGCAATTTTTTGTGAAAATAGTTTTAAAATGTTTTTTTAGGCCTGTACAGAATGTCGCTAGTTCGGTCACTGTTTTTGTGTCGTGAAAATGAAAAAAAAATATCTGCATTTTTTTGTGAGAATAGTTATAAAATGTTTTTTAGGCCTGTCCAGAATGTCGATAGTTCGGCATGACCGGGGTCACTGTTTTTGTGTCAAAAAATGAAAAAAAAAATCTGAGCTATTTTTGTGAAAATTGTTCTAAAATGTTTTTTTTAGGCCTGTCCAAAATGTCGATAGTTCGGCATGACCGGGGTCACTGTTTTTGGAGACAAAAATAGAAATCTGCAATTTTTTGTGAAAATAGTTTTAAAATGTTTTTTTAGGCCTGTCCAGAATGTCGCTAGTTCGGCATGACCGGGGTCACTGTTTTTGTGTCGTGAAAATGAAAAAGAAATATCTGCAATTTTTTGTGAAAATGGTTATAAAATGTTTTTTTAGGCCTGTCCAGAATGTCGATAGTTCGGCATGACAGGGGTCACTGTTTTTGTGTCAAAAAATGAAAAAAAAAAATCAGCTATTTTTGTGAAAATTGTTCTAAAATGTTTTTTTTAGGCCTGTCCAGAATGTCGCTAGTTCGGCATGACCGGGGTCACTGTTTTTGTGTCGTGAAAATGAAAAAAAAATATCTGCAATTTTTTGTGAAAATGGTTATAAAATGTTTTTTTAGGCCTGTCCAGAATGTCGATAGTTCGGCATGACCGGGGTCACTGTTTTTGTGTCAAAAAATGAAAAAAAAAAATCAGCTATTTTTGTGAAAATAGTTTTAAAATGTTTTTTTAGGCCTGTCCAGAATGTCGCTAGTTCGGCCGGGGTCACTGTTTTTGTGTCGTGAAAATGAAAAAAAAATATCTGCAATTTTTTGTGAAAATGGTTATAAAATGTTTTTTTAGGCCTGTCCAGAATGTCGCTAGTTCGGCCGGGGTCACTGTTTTTGTGTCGTGAAAATGAAAAAAAAATATCTGCAATTTTTTGTGAAAATAGTTTTAAAATGTTTTTTTAGGCCTGTCCAGAATGTCGCTAGTTCGGCATGACCGGGGTCACTGTTTTTGTGTCAAAAAATGAAAAAAAAAAAATCAGCTATTTTTGTGAAAATTGTTCTAAAATGTTTTTTTTAGGCCTGTCCAGAATGTCGCTAGTTCGGCATGACCGGGGTCACTGTTTTTGTGTCGTGAAAATGAAAAAAAAATATCTGCAATTTTTTGTGAAAATGGTTATAAAATGTTTTTTTAGGCCTGTCCAGAATGTCGATAGTTCGGCATGACCGGGGTCACTGTTTTTGTGTCAAAAAATGAAAAAAAAAAATCAGCTATTTTTGTGAAAATAGTTTTAAAATGTTTTTTAGGCCTGTCCAGAATGTCGCTAGTTCGGCCGGGGTCACTGTTTTTGTGTCGTGAAAATGAAAAAAAATATCTGCATTTTTTGTGAAAATGGTTATAAAATGTTTTTTTAGGGTTGTCCAGAATGTCGATAGTTCGGCATGACCGGGGTCACTGTTTTTGTGTCAAAAAATGAAAAAAAAAAATCTGAGCTATTTTTGTGAAAATTGTTCTAAAATGCTTTTTTTAGGCCTGTCCAAAATGTCGCTAGTTCGGCATGATCGGAGTCATTGTTTTTGGTGACAAAAATAGAAATCTGCAATTTTTTGTGAAAATAGTTTTAAAATGTTTTTTTAGGCCTGTCCAGAATGTCGCTAGTTCGGCATGACCGGGGTCACTGTTTTTGTGTCGTGAAAATGAAAAAAAAATATCTGCAATTTTTTGTGAAAATGGTTATAAAATGTTTTTTTAGGCCTGTCCAGAATGTCGATAGTTCGGCATGACCGGGGTCACTGTTTTTGTGTCAAAAAATGAAAAAAAAAATCTGAGCTATTTTTGTGAAAATTGTTCTAAAATGTTTTTTTTAGGCCTGTCCAAAATGTCGATAGTTCGGCATGACCGGGGAAACTGTTTTCGTGTCAAAAAATGAAGAAAAAAAAAAATCTGAGCTATTTTTGTGAAAATTGTTCTAAAATGTTTTTTTTAGGCCTGTCCAAAATGTCGCTAGTTCGGCATGATCGGAGTCATTGTTTTTGGTGACAAAAATAGAAATCTGCAATGTTTTGTGAAAATTGTTTTAAAATGTTTTTTTAGGCCTGTCCAGAATGTCGCTAGTTCGGCATGATCGGAGTCATTGTTTTTGGTGACAAAAATAGAAATCTGCAATTTTTTGTGAAAATAGTTTTAAAATGTTTTTTTTAGGCCTGTCCAGAATGTCGATAGTTCGGCATGACCGGGGTCACTGTTTTTGAGTTAAAAAATGAAAAAAAAATCTGAGCTTTTTTGTGAAAATGGTTCTAATATGGTTTTTTAGGCCTGTCCAAAATGTCGCTAGTTCGGCATGATTTGAGTCATCGTTTTTGGTGACAACAATAGAAATCTGCAATTTTTGTGAAAATGGTTTTTAAATGTTTTTTAGGCCTGTCCAGAATGTCGCTAGTTCGTCATGACCGGTGTCACTGTTTTTGTGTCACGAAAATGAAAAAAAAAATCTGCAATTTTTTGTGAAAATTGTTTTAGACATTTTTTTAGGCCTGTCCAGAATGTCGCTTTTTCAGCTTGATCGGAGTCATCGTTTTTAGGGACAAATAGAAATCTGCAATTTTTTGTATAAATTGTTTTTAAAAAAAAATTTAGGCCAGTCCGAATGTTGCTAGTTCGGCATGACCGGGGTCACTTTTTTTGTGTCACGAAAAAGAAAAAAAATATCTGCAATTTTTTGTGAAAATGGTTATAAAATGTTTTTTAGGCCTGTCCAGAATGTCGCTAGTTCGGCATGACCTGTGTCACTGTTTTTGTGTCACGAAAATGAAAAAAAAAAATCTGCAATTTTTTGTGAAAATTGTTTTAGACATTTTTTTTAGGCCTGTCCAGAATGTCGCTAGTTCGGCATGACCGGGGTCACTGTTTTTGTGTCGTGAAAATGAAAAAAATATCTGCAATTTTTTGTGAAAATGGTTATAAAATGTTTTTTAGGCCTGTCCAGAATGTCGATAGTTCGGCATGACCGGGGTCACTGTTTTTGTGTCAAAAATGAAAAAAAAAATCTGAGCTATTTTTGTGAAAATGGTTCTAAAATGTTTTTTTAGGCCTGTCCAAAATGTCGCTAGTTCGGCATGATCAGAGTCATTGTTTTTGGTGACAAAAATAGAAATCTGCAATTTTTTGTGAAAATAGTTTTAAAATGTTTTTTTAGGCCTGTCCAGAATGTCGCGTTCGGTCACTGTTTTTGTGTCGTGAAAATGCAAAAAAAATATCTGCATTTTTTGTGAGAATGGTTATAAAATGTTTTTTTAGGCCTGTCCAGAATGTCGATAGTTCGGCATGACCGGGGTCACTGTTTTTGTGTCAAAAAATGAAAAAAAAAAATCTGAGCTATTTTTGTGAAAATTGTTCTAAAATGTTTTTTTTAGGCCTGTCCAAAATGTCGCTAGTTCGGCATGATCGGAGTCATTGTTTTTGGTGACAAAAATAGAAATCTGCAATTTTTTGTGAAAATAGTTTTAATATGTTTTTTTAGGCCTGTCCAGAATGTCGCTAGTTCGGCATGACCGGGGTCACTGTTTTTGTGTCGTGAAAATGAAAAAAAAATATCTGCAATTTTTTGTGAAAATGGTTATAAAATATTTTTTTAGGCCTGTCCAGAATGTCGATAGTTCGGCATGACCGGGGTCACTGTTTTTGTGTCAAAAAATGAAAAAAAAAATCTGAGCTATTTTTGTGAAAATTGTTCTAAAATGTTTTGTTTAGGCCTGTCCAAAATGTCGCTAGTTCGGCATGATCGGAGTCATTGTTTTTGGTGACAAAAATAGAAATCTGCAATTTTTTGTGAAAATAGTTTTAAAATGTTTTTTAGGCCTGTCCAGAATGTCGCTAGTTCGGCATGACCGGGGTCACTGTTTTTGTGTCGTGAAAATGAAAAAAAATATCTGCAATTTTTTGTGAAAATGGTTATAAAATGTTTTTTTAGGCCTGTCCAGAATGTCGATAGTTCGGCATGACCGGGGTCACTGTTTTTGTGTCAAAAAATGAAAAAAAAAATCTGAGCTATTTTTGTGAAAATTGTTCTAAAATGTTTTTTTTAGGCCTGTCCAAAATGTCGCTAGTTCGGCATGATCGGAGTCATTGTTTTTGGTGACAAAAATAGAAATCTGCAATTTTTGTGAAAATAGTTTTAAAATGTTTTTTAGGCCTGTCCAGAATGTCGCTAGTTCGGCATGACCGGGGTCACTGTTTTTGTGTCGTGAAAATGAAAAAAAATATCTGCAATTTTTTGTGAAAATGGTTATAAAATGTTTTTTAGGCCTGTCCAGAATGTCGATAGTTCGGCATGACCGGGGTCACTGTTTTTGTGTCAAAAAATGAAAAAAAAAATCTGAGCTATTTTTGTGAAAATTGTTCTAAAATGTTTTGTTTAGGCCTGTCCAAAATGTCGCTAGTTCGGCATGATCGGAGTCATTGTTTTTGGTGACAAAAATAGAAATCTGCAATTTTTTGTGAAAATAGTTTTAAAATGTTTTTTTAGGCCTGTCCAGATTGTTGCTAGTTCGGCATGACCGGTGTCACTGTTTTTGTGTCGTGAAAATGAAAAAAAAATATCTGCAATTTTTTGTGAAAATGGTTATAAAATGTTTTTTAGGCCTGTCCAGAATGTCGATAGTTCGGCATGACCGGGGTCACTGTTTTTGTGTCAAAAAATGAAAAAAAAAATCTGAGCTATTTTTGTGAAAGTTGTTCTAAAATGTTTTTTTAGGCCTGTCCAAAATGTCGATAGTTCGGCATGACCGGGGTCACTGTTTTTGGTGACAAAAATAGAAATCTGCAATTTTTGTGAAAATAGTTTTAAAATGTTTTTTTAGGCCTGTCCAGAATGTCGCTAGTTCGGCATGACCGGGGTCACTGTTTTTGTGTCGTGAAAATGAAAAAAAATATCTGCAATTTTTGTGAAAATGGTTATAAAATGTTTTTTTAGGCCTGTCCAGAATGTCGATAGTTCGGCATGACCGGGGTCACTGTTTTTGTGTCAAAAAATGAAAAAAAAATCTGAGCTATTTTTGTGAAAATTGTTCTAAAATGTTTTTTTAGGCCTGTCCAAAATGTCGATAGTTCGGCATGACCGGGGTCATTGTTTTTGGAAACAAAAATAGAAATCTGCAATTTTTTGTGAAAATAGTTTTAAAATGTTTTTTTAGGCCTGTCCAGAATGTCGCTAGTTCGGCATGACCGGGGTCACTGTTTTTGTGTCGTGAAAATGAAAAAAAAATATCTGCAATTTTTTGTGAAAATGGTTATAAAATGTTTTTTAGGCCTGTCCAGGATGTCGATAGTTCGGCATGACCGGGGTCACTGTTTTTGTGTCAAAAATGAAAAAAAAAATCTGAGCTATTTTTGTGAAAATTGTTCTAAAATGTTTTGTTTAGGCCTGTCCAAAATGTCGCTAGTTCGGCATGATCGGAGTCATTGTTTTTGGTGACAAAAATAGAAATCTGCAATTTTTTGTGAAAATAGTTTTAAAATGTTTTTTAGGCCTGTCCAGATTGTTGCTAGTTCGGCATGACCGGTGTCACTGTTTTTGTGTCGTGAAAATGAAAAAAAATATCTGCAATTTTTTGTGAAAATGGTTATAAAATGTTTTTTAGGCCTGTCCAGAATGTCGATAGTTCGGCATGACCGGGGTCACTGTTTTTGTGTCAAAAAATGAAAAAAAAAATCTGAGCTATTTTTGTGAAAGTTGTTCTAAAATGTTTTTTTTAGGCCTGTCCAAAATGTCGATAGTTCGGCATGACCGGGGTCACTGTTTTTGGTGACAAAAATAGAAATCTGCAATTTCTTGTGAAAATAGTTTTAAAATGTTTTTTTAGGCCTGTCCAGAATGTCGCTAGTTCGGCATGACCGGGGTCACTGTTTTTGTGTCGTGAAAATGAAAAAAAAATATCTGCAATTTTTTGTGAAAATGGTTATAAAATGTTTTTTTAGGCCTGTCCAGAATGTCGATAGTTCGGCATGACCAGGGAAACTGTTTTTGTGTCAAAAAATGAAAAAAAAAAATCTGAGCTATTTTTGTGAAAATAGTTTTAAAATGTTTTTTTAGGCCTGTCCAGAATGTCGCTAGTTCGGCATGACCGGGGTCACTGTTTTTGTGTCGTGAAAATGAAAAAAAAATATCTGCAATTTTTTGTGAAAATGGTTATAAAATGTTTTTTAGGCCTGAAGAAAAAAAGAATCTGAGCTATTTTTGTGAAAATTGTTCTAAAATGGTTTTTTAGGCCTGTCCAAAATGTCGCTAGTTCGGCATGATCGGAGTCATTGTTTTTGGTGACAAAAATAGAAATCTGCAATTTTTTGTGAAAATAGTTTTAAAATGTTTTTTTAGGCCTGTCCATAATGTCGCTAGTTCAGCATGTCGGGGTCACTGTTTTTGTGTCGTGAAAATGAAAAAAAAATATCTGCAATTTTTTGTGAAAATGGTTATAAAATGTTTTTTTAGGCCTGTCCAGAATGTCGATAGTTCGGCATGAATGGGGTCACTGTTTTTGTGTCAAAAAATGAAAAAAAAAATCTGAGCTATTTTTGTGAAAATTGTTCTAAAATGTTTTTTTTTAGGCCTGTCCAAAATGTCGCTAGTTCGGCATGATCGGAGTCATTGTTTTTGGTGACAAAAATAGAAATCTGCAATTTTTGTGAAAATAGTTTTAAAATGTTTTTTTAGGCCTGTCCAGAATGTCGCCAGTTCGGCATGATCGGAGTCATTGTTTTTGGTGACAAAAATAGAAATCTGCAATTTTTTGTGAAAATAGTTTTAAAATGTTTTTTTAGGCCTGTCCAGAATGTCGATAGTTCGGCATGACCGGGGTCACTGTTTTTGTGTCAAAAAATGAAAAAAAAAATCTGAGCTATTTTTGTGAAAATTGTTCTAAAATGTTTTTTTAGGCCTGTCCAAAATGTCGCTAGTTCGGCATGATCGGAGTCATTGTTTTTGGTGACAAAAATAGAAATCTGCAATTTTTGTGAAAATAGTTTTAAAATGTTTTTTAGGCCTGTACAGAATGTCGCTAGTTCGGTCACTGTTTTTGTGTCGTGAAAATGAAAAAAAATATCTGCATTTTTTGTGAGAATAGTTATAAAATGTTTTTTAGGCCTGTCCAGAATGTCGATAGTTCGGCATGACCGGGGTCACTGTTTTTGTGTCAAAAAATGAAAAAAAAATCTGAGCTATTTTTGTGAAAATTGTTCTAAAATGTTTTTTTAGGCCTGTCCAAAATGTCGATAGTTCGGCATGACCGGGGTCACTGTTTTTGGAGACAAAAATAGAAATCTGCAATTTTTGTGAAAATAGTTTTAAAATGTTTTTTAGGCCTGTCCAGAATGTCGCTAGTTCGGCATGACCGGGGTCACTGTTTTTGTGTCGTGAAAATGAAAAAAAATATCTGCAATTTTTTGTGAAAATGGTTATAAAATGTTTTTTTTAGGCCTGTCCAGAATGTCGATAGTTCGGCATGACAGGGGTCACTGTTTTTGTGTCAAAAATTGAAAAAAAAAATCTAGCTATTTTTGTGAAAATTGTTCTAAAATGTTTTTTTAGGCCTGTCCAGAATGTCGCTAGTTCGGCATGACCGGGGTCACTGTTTTTGTGTCGTGAAAATGAAAAAAAATATCTGCAATTTTTGTGAAAATAGTTTTAAAATGTTTTTTAGGCCTGTCCATAATGTCGCTTAGTTCAGCATGTCGGGGTCACTGTTTTTGTGTCGTGAAAATGAAAAAAAATATCTGCAATTTTTTGTGAAAATGGTTCTAAAATGTTTTTTTAGGCCTGTCCAGAATGTCGATAGTTCGGCATGAATGGGGTCACTGTTTTTGTGTCAAAAATGAAAAAAAAATCTGAGCTATTTTTGTGAAAATTGTTCTAAAATGTTTTTTTTAGGCCTGTCCAAAATGTCGCTAGTTCGGCATGATCGGAGTCATTGTTTTTGGTGACAAAAATAGAAATCTGCAATTTTTTGTGAAAATAGTTTTAAAATGTTTTTTAGGCCTGTCCAGAATGTCGCCAGTTCGGCATGATCGGAGTCATTGTTTTTGGTGACAAAAATAGAAATCTGCAATTTTTTGTGAAAATAGTTTTAAAATGTTTTTTAGGCCTGTCCAGAATGTCGATAGTTCGGCATGACCGGGGTCACTGTTTTTGTGTCAAAAAATGAAAAAAAAAATCTGAGCTATTTTTGTGAAAATTGTTCTAAAATGTTTTTTTAGGCCTGTCCAGAATGTCGCTAGTTCGGCATGATCGGGGTCACTGTTTTTGTGTCGTGAAAATGAAAAAAAATATCTGCAATTTTTTGTGAAAATGGTTATAAAATGTTTTTTTAGGCCTGTCCAGAATGTCGATAGTTCGGCATGACCGGGGTCACTGTTTTTGTGTCAAAAAATGAAAAAAAAAAATCAGCTATTTTTGTGAAAATAGTTTTAAAATGTTTTTTTAGGCCTGTCCAGAATGTCGCTAGTTCGGCCGGGGTCACTGTTTTTGTGTCGTGAAAATGAAAAAAAAATATCTGCAATTTTTTGTGAAAATGGTTATAAAATGTTTTTTTAGGCCTGTCCAGAATGTCGCTAGTTCGGCCGGGGTCACTGTTTTTGTGTCGTGAAAATGAAAAAAAAATATCTGCATTTTTTTGTGAAAATGGTTATAAAATGTTTTTTTAGGGTTGTCCAGAATGTCGATAGTTCGGCATGACCGGGGTCACTGTTTTTGTGTCAAAAAATGAAAAAAAAAAATCTGAGCTATTTTTGTGAAAATTGTTCTAAAATGCTTTTTTTAGGCCTGTCCAAAATGTCGCTAGTTCGGCATGATCGGAGTCATTGTTTTTGGTGACAAAAATAGAAATCTGCAATTTTTTGTGAAAATAGTTTTAAAATGTTTTTTTAGGCCTGTCCAGAATGTCGCTAGTTCGGCATGACCGGGGTCACTGTTTTTGTGTCGTGAAAATGAAAAAAAATATCTGCAATTTTTTGTGAAAATGGTTATAAAATGTTTTTTAGGCCTGTCCAGAATGTCGATAGTTCGGCATGACCGGGGTCACTGTTTTTGTGTCAAAAATGAAAAAAAAATCTGAGCTATTTTTGTGAAAATTGTTCTAAAATGTTTTTTTAGGCCTGTCCAAAATGTCGCTAGTTCGGCATGATCGGAGTCATTGTTTTTGGTGACAAAAATAGAAATCTGCAATTTTTGTGAAAATAGTTTTAAAACGTTTTTTTAGGCCTGTCCAGAATGTCGCTAGTTCGGCATGACCGGGGTCACTGTTTTTGTGTCGTGAAAATGAAAAAAAATATCTGCAATTTTTTGTGAAAATGGTTATAAAATGTTTTTTAGGCCTGTCCAGAATGTCGATAGTTCGGCATGACCGGGGTCACTGTTTTTGTGTCAAAAAATGAAAAAAAAATCTGAGCTATTTTTGTGAAAATTGTTCTAAAATGTTTTTTTTAGGCCTGTCCAAAATGTCGATAGTTCGGCATGACCGGGGTCACTGTTTTTGGTGACAAAAATAGAAATCTGCAATTTTTTGTGAAAATAGTTTTAAAATGGTTTTTTAGGCCTGTCCAGAATGTCGCTAGTTCGGCATGACCGGGGTCACTGTTTTTGTGTCGTGAAAATGAAAAAAAATATCTGCAATTTTTTGTGAAAATGGTTATAAAATGTTTTTTTAGGCCTGTCCAGAATGTCGATAGTTCGGCATGACCGGGGAAACTGTTTTTGTGTCAAAAAATGAAGAAAAAAAAAAATCTGAGCTATTTTTGTGAAAATTGTTCTAAAATGGGTTTTTTAGGCCTGTCCAAAATGTCGCTAGTTCGGCATGATCGGAGTCATTGTTTTTGGTGACAAAAATAGAAATCTGCAATTTTTTGTGAAAATAGTTTTAAAATGTTTTTTAGGCCTGTCCAGAATGTCGCTAGTTCAGCATGTCGGGGTCACTGTTTTTGTGTCGTGAAAATGAAAAAAAATATCTGCAATTTTTTGTGAAAATGGTTATAAAATGTTTTTTTAGGCCTGTCCAGAATGTCGATAGTTCGGCATGAATGGGGTCACTGTTTTTGTGTCAAAAAATGAAAAAAAAATCTGAGCTATTTTTGTGAAAATTGTTCTAAAATGTTTTTTTTAGGCCTGTCCAAAATGTCGCTAGTTCGGCATGATCGGAGTCATTGTTTTTGGTGACAAAAATAGAAATCTGCAATTTTTGTGAAAATAGTTTTAAAATGTTTTTTTAGGCCTGTCCAGAATGTCGCTAGTTCGGCATGATCGGAGTCATTGTTTTTGGTGACAAAAATAGAAATCTGCAATTTTTTGTGAAAATAGTTTTAAAATGTTTTTTTAGGCCTGTCCAGAATGTCGCTAGTTCGGCATGACCGGGGTCACTGTTTTTGTGTCGTGAAAATGAAAAAAAATATCTGCAATTTTTGTGAAAATGGTTATAAAATGTTTTTTAGGCCTGTCCAGAATGTCGATAGTTCGGCATGACAGGGGTCACTGTTTTTGTGTCAAAAAATGAAAAAAAAAAATCAGCTATTTTTGTGAAAATTGTTCTAAAATGTTTTTTTAGGCCTGTCCAGAATGTCGCTAGTTCGGCATGACCGGGGTCACTGTTTTTGTGTCGTGAAAATGAAAAAAAATATCTGCAATTTTTTGTGAAAATGGTTATAAAATGTTTTTTAGGCCTGTCCAGAATGTCGATAGTTCGGCATGACCGGGGTCACTGTTTTTGTGTCAAAAAATGAAAAAAAAATCAGCTATTTTTGTGAAAATAGTTTTAAAATGTTTTTTAGGCCTGTCCAGAATGTCGCTAGTTCGGCCATGGTCACTGTTTTTGTGTCGTGAAAATGAAAAAAAATATCTGCAATTTTTTGTGAAAATGGTTATAAAATGTTTTTTTAGGCCTGTCCAGAATGTCGCTAGTTCGGCTCGGGGTCACTGTTTTTGTGTCGTGAAAATGAAAAAAAATATCTGCATTTTTTGTGAAAATGGTTATAAAATGTTTTTTAGGTTTGTCCAGAATGTCGATAGTTCGGCATGACCGGGGTCACTGTTTTTGTGTCAAAAATGAAGAAAAAAATCTGAGCTATTTTTGTGAAAATTGTTCTAAAATGCTTTTTTAGGCCTGTCCAAAATGTCGCTAGTTCGGCATGATCGGAGTCATTGTTTTTGGTGACAAAAATAGAAATCTGCAATTTTTGTGAAAATAGTTTTAAAATGTTTTTTAGGCCTGTCCAGAATGTCGCTAGTTCGGCATGACCGGGGTCACTGTTTTTGTGTCGTGAAAATGAAAAAAAATATCTGCAATTTTTTGTGAAAATGGTTATAAAATGTTTTTTAGGCCTGTCCAGAATGTCGATAGTTCGGCATGACCGGGGTCACTGTTTTTGTGTCAAAAAATGAAAAAAAAATCTGAGCTATTTTTGTGAAAATTGTTCTAAAATGTTTTTTTTAGGCCTGTCCAAAATGTCGCTAGTTCGGCATGATCGGAGTCATTGTTTTTGGTGACAAAAATAGAAATCTGCAATTTTTGTGAAAATAGTTTTAAAATGTTTTTTTAGGCCTGTCCTGAATGTCGCTAGTTCGGCATGACCGGGGTCACTGTTTTTGTGTCGTGAAAATGAAAAAAAAATATCTGCAATTTTTTGTGAAAATGGTTATAAAATGTTTTTTTAGGCCTGTCCAGAATGTCGATAGTTCGGCATGACCGGGGTCACTGTTTTTGTGTCAAAAAATGAAAAAAAAAATCTGAGCTATTTTTGTGAAAATTGTTCTAAAATGTTTTTTTTAGGCCTGTCCAAAATGTCGATAGTTCGGCATGACCGGGGTCACTGTTTTTGGTGACAAAAATAGAAATCTGCAATTTTTTGTGAAAATAGTTTTAAAATGGTTTTTTAGGCCTGTCCAGAATGTCGCTAGTTCGGCATGACCGGGGTCACTGTTTTTGTGTCGTGAAAATGAAAAAAAAATATCTACAATTTTTTGTGAAAATGGTTATAAAATGTTTTTTTAGGCCTGTCCAGAATGTCGATAGTTCGGCATGACCGGGGAAACTGTTTTCGTGTCAAAAAATGAAGAAAAAAAAAAATCTGAGCTATTTTTGTGAAAATTGTTCTAAAATGTTTTTTTTAGGCCTGTCCAAAATGTCGCTAGTTCGGCATGATCGGAGTCATTGTTTTTGGTGACAAAAATAGAAATCTGCAATTTTTTGTGAAAATAGTTTTAAAATGTTTTTTAGGCCTGTCCATAATGTCGCTAGTTCAGCATGACGGGGTCACTGTTTTTGTGTCGTGAAAATGAAAAAAAAATATCTGCAATTTTTTGTGAAAATGGTTATAAAATGTTTTTTAGGCCTGTCCAGAATGTCGATAGTTCGGCATGACCGGGGTCACTGTTTTTGTGTCAAAAATGAAAAAAAAAATCTGAGCTATTTTTGTGAAAATTGTTCTAAAATGTTTTTTTTAGGCCTGTCCAAAATGTCGCTAGTTCGGCATGATCGGAGTCATTGTTTTTGGTGACAAAAATAGAAATCTGCAATTTTTGTGAAAATAGTTTTAAAATGTTTTTTAGGCCTGTCCAGAATGTCGCTAGTTCGGCATGACCGGGGTCACTGTTTTTGTGTCGTGAAAATGAAAAAAAATATCTGCAATTTTTGTGAAAATGGTTATAAAATGTTTTTTAGGCCTGTCCAGAATGTCGATAGTTCGGCATGACCGGGGTCACTGTTTTTGTGTCAAAAAATGAAAAAAAAATCTGAGCTATTTTTGTGAAAATTGTTCTAAAATGTTTTTTTAGGCCTGTCCAAAATGTCGCTAGTTCGGCATGATCGGAGTCATTGTTTTTGGTGACAAAAATAGAAATCTGCAATTTTTTGTGAAAATAGTTTTAAAATGTTTTTTAGGCCTGTCCAGAATGTCGCTAGTTCGGCATGATCGGAGTCATTGTTTTTGGTGACAAAAATAGAAATCTGCAATTTTTGTGAAAATAGTTTTAAAATGTTTTTTTAGGCCTGTCCAGAATGTCGATAGTTCGGCATGACCGGGGTCACTGTTTTTGAGTCAAAAAATGAAAAAAAAATCTGAGCTATTTTTGTGAAAATGGTTCTAATATGTTTTTTTAGGCCTGTCCAAAATGTCGCTAGTTCGGCATGATTTGAGTCATTGTTTTTGGTGACAACAATAGAAATCTGCAATTTTTTGTGAAAATGGTTTTAAAATGTTTTTTAGGCCTGTCCAGAATGTCGCTAGTTCGGCATGACCGGTGTCACTGTTTTTGTGTCACGAAAATGAAAAAAAAAATCTGCTATTTTTTGTGAAAATTGTTTTAGACATTTTTTTAGGCCTGTCCAGAATGTCGCTTTTTCAGCTTGATCGGAGTCATCGTTTTTAGGGACAAATAGAAATCTGCAATTTTTTGTATAAATTGTTTTAAAAAAAAAAATTTAGGCCAGTCCGGAATGTTGCTAGTTCGGCATGACCGGGGTCACTTTTTTTGTGTCACGAAAAAGAAAAAAAAATATCTGCAATTTTTTGTGAAAATGGTTATAAAATGTTTTTTTAGGCCTGTCCAGAATGTCGCTAGTTCGGCATGACCTGTGTCACTGTTTTTGTGTCACGAAAATGAAAAAAAAAAATCTGCAATTTTTTGTGAAAATTGTTTTAGACATTTTTTTTAGGCCTGTCCAGAATGTCGCTTTTTCAGCTTGATCGGAGTCATCGTTTTTAGGGACAAATAGAAATCTGCAATTTTTTGTATAAATTGTTTTTAAAAAAATTTTTAGGCCAGTCCGGAATGTTGCTAGTTCGGCATGACCGGGGTCACTTTTTTTGTGTCACGAAAAAGAAAAAAAATATCTGCAATTTTTTGTGAAAATGGTTATAAAATGTTTTTTAGGCCTTTCCAGAATGTCGATAGTTCGGCATGACCGGGGTCACTGTTTTTGTGTCAAAAATGAAAAAAAAATCGGAGCTTTTTTTGTGAAAATTGTTCTAAAATGTTTTTTTAGGCCTGTCCAGAATGTCGCTAGTTCAGCATGACCGTGTCACTGTTTTTGTGTCGCGAAAATGAAAAAAAAATCTGCCATTTTTTGTGAAAATGGTTTTACATTTTTTTTAGGCCTGTCCAGAATGTCGCTTGTTCGGCATGATCGGAGTCATAGTTTTTAGGGACAAAATAGAAATCTGCAATTTTTTGTGAAAATGGTTTTAAAATGTTTTTTAGGCGTGTCCAAAATGTCGCTAGTTCGGCATGATCGGAGTCATCGTTTTTGGTGACAAAAATAGAAATCTGCAATTTTTGTGAAAATGGTTTTAAAATGTTTTTTTAGGCCTGTCCAGAATGTCGCTAGTTCGGCCGGGGTCACTGTTTTTGTGTCGTGAAAATGAAAAAAAAATATCAGCATTTTTTTGTGAAAATGGTTATAAAATGTTTTTTTAGGGTTGTCCAGAATGTCGATAGTTCGGCATGACCGGGGTCACTGTTTTTGTGTCAAAAAATGAAAAAAAAATCTGAGCTATTTTTGTGAAAATGGTTCTAAAATGTTTTTTTTAGGCCTGTCCAAAATGTCGCTAGTTCGGCATGATCGGAGTCATTGTTTTTGGTGACAAAAATAGAAATCTGCAATTTTTTGTGAAAATAGTTTTAAAATGTTTTTTTAGGCCTGTCCTGAATGTCGCTAGTTCGGCATGACCGGGGTCACTGTTTTTGTGTCGTGAAAATGAAAAAAAAATATCTGCAATTTTTTGTGAAAATGGTTATAAAATGTTTTTTTAGGCCTGTCCAGAATGTCGATAGTTCGGCATGACCGGGGTCACTGTTTTTGTGTCAAAAAATGAAAAAAAAAAATCTGAGCTATTTTTGTGAAAATTGTTCTAAAATGTTTTTTTAGGCCTGTCCAAAATGTCGATAGTTCGGCATGATCGGAGTCATTGTTTTTGGTGACAAAAATAGAAATCTGCAATTTTTTGTGAAAATAGTTTTAAAATGTTTTTTTAGGCCTGTCCATAATGTCGCTAGTTCAGCATGACCGGGGTCACTGTTTTTGTGTCGTGAAAATGAAAAAAAATATCTGCAATTTTTTGTGAAAATGGTTATAAAATGTTTTTTAGGCCTGTCCAGAATGTCGATAGTTCGGCATGACCGGGGTCACTGTTTTTGTGTCAAAAAATGAAAAAAAAATCTGAGCTATTTTTGTGAAAATTGTTCTAAAATGTTTTTTTAGGCCTGTCCAAAATGTCGCTAGTTCGGCATGATCGGAGTCATTGTTTTTGGTGACAAAAATAGAAATCTGCAATTTTTTGTGAAAATTGTTTTAAAATGTTTTTTTAGGCCTGTCCAGAATGTCGCTAGTTCGGCATGATCGGAGTCATTGTTTTTGGTGACAAAAATAGAAATCTGCAATTTTTTGTGAAAATAGTTTTAAAATGTTTTTTTTAGGCCTGTCCAGAATGTCGATAGTTCGGCATGATCGGAGTCATTGTTTTTGGTGACAAAAATAGAAATCTGCAATTTTTTGTGAAAATAGTTCTAATATGTTTTTTTTAGGCCTGTCCAAAATGTCGCTAGTTCGGCATGATTTGAGTCATCGTTTTTGGTGACAACAATAGAAATCTGCAATTTTTTGTGAAAATGGTTTTTAAATGTTTTTTAGGCCTGTCCAGAATGTCGCTAGTTCGTCATGACCGGTGTCACTGTTTTTGTGTCACGAAAATGAAAAAAAAAAAATCTGCAATTTTTTGTGAAAATTGTTTTAGACATTTTTTTTAGGCCTGTCCAGAATGTCGCTTTTTCAGCTTGATCGGAGTCATCGTTTTTAGGGACAAATAGAAATCTGCAATTTTTTGTATAAATTGTTTTTAAAAAATTTTTTAGGCCAGTCCGGAATGTTGCTAGTTCGGCATGACCGGGGTCACTTTTTTTGTGTCACGAAAAAGAAAAAAAAATATCTGCAATTTTTTGTGAAAATGGTTATAAAATGTTTTTTTAGGCCTGTCCAGAATGTCGCTAGTTCGGCATGACCTGTGTCACTGTTTTTGTGTCACGAAAATGAAAAAAAAAAATCTTCAATTTTTTGTGAAAATTGTTTTAGACATTTTTTTTAGGCCTGTCCAGAATGTCGCTTTTTCAGCTTGATCGGAGTCATCGTTTTTAGGGACAAATAGAAATCTGCAATTTTTTGTATAAATTGTTTTTAAAAAAATTTTTAGGCCAGTCCGGAATGTTGCTAGTTCGGCATGACCGGGGTCACTTTTTTTGTGTCACGAAAAAGAAAAAAAAATATCTGCAATTTTTTGTGAAAATGGTTATAAAATGTTTTTTTAGGCCTTTCCAGAATGTCGATAGTTCGGCATGACCGGGGTCACTGTTTTTGTGTCAAAAAATGAAAAAAAAAAATCGGAGCTTTTTTTGTGAAAATGGTTTTAAAATGTTTTTTTAGGCCTGTCCAGAATGTCGCTAGTTCAGCATGACCGTGTCACTGTTTTTGTGTCACGAAAATGAAAAAAAAAAATCTGCCATTTTTTGTGAAAATGGTTTTACATTTTTTTTTAGGCCTGTCCAGAATGTCGCTTTTTCGGCATGATCGGAGTCATAGTTTTTAGGGACAAAATAGAAATCTGCAATTTTTTGTGAAAATGGTTTTAAAATGTTTTTTTAGGCGTGTCCAAAATGTCGCTAGTTCGGCATGATCGGAGTCATCGTTTTTGGTGACAAAAATAGAAATCTGCAATTTTTTGTGAAAATGGTTTTAAAATGTTTTTTTAGGCCTGTCCAGAATGTCGCTAGTTCAGCATGACCGTGTCACTGTTTTTGTGTCACGAAAATGAAAAAAAAAAATCTGCCATTTTTTGTGAAAATGGTTTTAAATTTTTTTTTAGGCCTGTCCAGAATGTCGATAGTTCGGCATGACGTGGGTCACTGTTTTTGTGTCAAAAAATGAAAAAAAGAATTCGGAGCTTTTGTTTGAAAATGGTTCTAAAATGCTTTTTTTTTAGGCCTGTCCAAAATGTCGCTAGTTCGGCATGATCGGAGTCATCGTTTTTGATGACAAAAATAGAAATCTGCAATTTTTTGTGAAAATGGTTTTAAAATGTTTTTTTAGGCCTGTCCAGAATGTCGCTAGTTCGGCATGACCGGGGTCACTGTTTTTGTGTTATGAAAATGAAGAAAAAAAAATCTGCAATTTTTTGTGAAAATGGTTTTAAAACATTTTTTTAGGCCTGTCCAAAATGTCGCTAGTTCGGCATGATCGGAGTCATCGTTTTTGGTGACAAAAATAGAAATCTGCAATTTTTTGTGAAAATGGTTTTTAAATGTTTTTTAGGCCTGTCCAGAATGTCGCTAGTTCGGCATGACCGGTGTCACTGTTTTTGTGTCACGAAAATGAAAAAAAAAATTCTGCAATTTTTTGTGAAAATCGTTTTAGACATTTTTTTTAGGCCTGTCCAGAATGTCGCTTTTTCAGCTTGATCGGAGGCATCGTTTTTAGGGACAAAATAGAAATCTGCAATTTTTGTGAAAATTGTTTTAAAATGTTTTTTAGGCCTGTCCAGAATGTCGATAGTTCGGCATGACCGGGGTCACTGTGTTTGTGTCACGAAAATGAAAAAAAAAATATCTGTAATTTTTTGTGAAAATGGTTTTTAAATGTTTTTTTTAGGCCTGTCCAGATTGTCGATAGTTCGGCATGACCGGGGTCACTGTTTTTGTGTCAAAAAAAGAAGAAAAAAAAATCAGCCATTTTTGGTGAAAATGGTTTTTAAATTTTTTTTTAGGCCTGTCCAGAATGTCGCTTTTTCGGAATGATCGGAGTCATCGTTTTTAGGGACAAAATAGAAATCTGCAATTTTTTGTGAAAATGGTTTTAAAATGTTTTTTAGGCCTGTCCAGAATGTCGATAGTTCGGCATGACCGGGGTCACTGTTTTTGTGTCACGAAAATGAGAAAAAAATATCTGCAATTTTTTGTGAAAATGGTTCTACATTTTTTTTTAGGCCTGTCCAGAATGTCGCTTTTTCGGCATGATCGGAGTCATCGTTTTAAGGGACAAAATAGAAATCTGCAATTTTTTGTGAAAATGGTTTTTAAATGTTTTTTTTTAGGCCTGTCCAGAATGTCGATAGTTCGGTATGACCGGGGTCACTGTTTTTGTGTCAAAAAATGAAGAAAAAAAAATCAGCCATTTTTGGTGAAAATGGTTTTTAAAAATTTTTTAGGCCTGTCCAGAATGTCGCTAGTTCGGCATGATCGGAGACATCGTTTTTGGTGACAAAAAAAGAAATCTACAATTTTTTGTGAAAATGGTTTTAAAATGTTTTTTTTAGGCCTGTCCAGAATGTCGCTAGTTCGGCATGACCGGGGTCACTGTTTTTGTGTCACGAAAATGAAGAAAAAAAAATCAGCAATTTTTGGTGAAAATGGTTTTAAAATTTTTTTTTAGGCCTGTCCAGAATGTCGCTTTTTCGGCATGATCGGAGTCATCGTTTTTAGGGACAAAATAGAAATCTGCAATTTTTTGTGAAAATGGTTTTAAAATGTTTTTTTTAGGCCTGTCCAGAATGTCGATAGTTCGGTATGACCGGGGTCACTTTTGTTGTGTCAAAAAATGAAGAAAAAAAAATCAGCCATTTTTGGTGAAAATGGTTTTTAAATTTTTTTTTAGGCCTGTCCAGAATGTCGCTTTTTCGGCATGATCGGAGTCAACGTTTTTAGGGACAAAATAGAAATCTGCAATTTTTTGTGAAAATGGTTTTAAATTTTTTTTTAGTGCAGTCCAGTATGTCGATAGTTCTGCATGACCGGGGTCACTGTTTTTGTGTCAAATAATGAAAATCAGAATTCTGAGCTTTTTTTTTGAAAATGGTTCTAAAATGCTTTTTTTTAGGCCTGTCCAGAATGTCGATAGTTCGGCATGACGTGGGTCACTGTTTTTGTGTCAAAAAATGAAAAAAAGAATTCGGAGCTTTTGTTTGAAAATGGTTCTAAAATGCTTTTTTTTTAGGCCTGTCCAAAATGTCGCTAGTTCGGCATGATCGGAGTCATCGTTTTTGATGACAAAAATAGAAATCTGCAATTTTTTGTGAAAATGGTTTTAAAATGTTTTTTTAGGCCTGTCCAGAATGTCGCTAGTTCGGCATGACCGGGGTCACTGTTTTTGTGTTATGAAAATGAAGAAAAAAAAATCTGCAATTTTTTGTGAAAATGGTTTTAAAACATTTTTTTAGGCCTGTCCAAAATGTCGCTAGTTCGGCATGATCGGAGTCATCGTTTTTGGTGACAAAAATAGAAATCTGCAATTTTTTGTGAAAATGGTTTTTAAATGTTTTTTTAGGCCTGTCCAGAATGTCGCTAGTTCGGCATGACCGGTGTCACTGTTTTTGTGTCACGAAAATGAAAAAAAAAATTCTGCAATTTTTTGTGAAAATCGTTTTAGACATTTTTTTTAGGCCTGTCCAGAATGTCGCTTTTTCAGCTTGATCGGAGGCATCGTTTTTAGGGACAAAATAGAAATCTGCAATTTTTTGTGAAAATTGTTTTAAAATGTTTTTTTAGGCCTGTCCAGAATGTCGATAGTTCGGCATGACCGGGGTCACTGTGTTTGTGTCACGAAAATGAAAAAAAAAATATCTGTAATTTTTTGTGAAAATGGTTTTTAAATGTTTTTTTTAGGCCTGTCCAGATTGTCGATAGTTCGGCATGACCGGGGTCACTGTTTTTGTGTCAAAAAGAAGAAAAAAAAATCAGCCATTTTTGGTGAAAATGGTTTTTAAATTTTTTTTTAGGCCTGTCCAGAATGTCGCTTTTTCGGAATGATCGGAGTCATCGTTTTTAGGGACAAAATAGAAATCTGCAATTTTTTGTGAAAATGGTTTTAAAATGTTTTTTAGGCCTGTCCAGAATGTCGATAGTTCGGCATGACCGGGGTCACTGTTTTTGTGTCACGAAAATGAGAAAAAATATCTGCAATTTTTGTGAAAATGGTTCTACATTTTTTTTTAGGCCTGTCCAGAATGTCGCTTTTTCGGCATGATCGGAGTCATCGTTTTAAGGGACAAAATAGAAATCTGCAATTTTTTGTGAAAATGGTTTTTAAATGTTTTTTTTTAGGCCTGTCCAGAATGTCGATAGTTCGGTATGACCGGGGTCACTGTTTTTGTGTCAAAAATGAAGAAAAAAAATCAGCCATTTTTGGTGAAAATGGTTTTTAAAATTTTTTAGGCCTGTCCAGAATGTCGCTAGTTCGGCATGATCGGAGACATCGTTTTTGGTGACAAAAAAAGAAATCTACAATTTTTTGTGAAAATGGTTTTAAAATGTTTTTTTTAGGCCTGTCCAGAATGTCGCTAGTTCGGCATGACCGGGGTCACTGTTTTTGTGTCACGAAAATGAAGAAAAAAAAATCAGCAATTTTTGGTGAAAATGGTTTTAAAATTTTTTTTAGGCCTGTCCAGAATGTCGCTTTTTCGGCATGATCGGAGTCATCGTTTTTAGGGACAAAATAGAAATCTGCAATTTTTGTGAAAATGGTTTTAAAATGTTTTTTTTAGGCCTGTCCAGAATGTCGATAGTTCGGTATGACCGGGGTCACTTTTGTTGTGTCAAAAATGAAGAAAAAAATCAGCCATTTTTGGTGAAAATGGTTTTTAAATTTTTTTAGGCCTGTCCAGAATGTCGCTTTTTCGGCATGATCGGAGTCAACGTTTTTAGGGACAAAATAGAAATCTGCAATTTTTGTGAAAATGGTTTTAAAATGTTTTTTTAGGGCAGTCCAGTATGTCGATAGTTCTGCATGACCGGGGTCACTGTTTTTGTGTCAAATAATGAAAATCAGAATTCTGAGCTTTTTTTTTGAAAATGGTTCTAAAATGCTTTTTTTTAGGCCTGTCCAGAATGTCGCTAGTTCGGCATAACCGGGGTCACTGTTTTTGTGTCACGAAAATGAAGGAAAAAAAATCAGCAATTTTTGGTGAAAATGGTTCTAAATTTTTTTTAGGCCTGTCCAGAATGTCGCTTTTCGGCATGATCGGAGTCATCGTTTTTAGGGACAAAATAGAAATCTGCAATTTTTTGTGAAAATGGTTTTAAAATGTTTTTTTTAGGCCTGTCCATAATGTCGATAGTTCGGTATGACCGGGGTCACTGTTTTTGTGTCAAAAAATGAAGAACAAAAAATCAGCCATTTTTGGTGAAAATGGTTTTTTTAAAACATTTTAGGCCTGTCCAGAATGTCGCTTTTTCGGCATGATCGGAGTCATCGTTTTTAGGGACAAAATAGAAATCTGCAATTTTTTGTGAAAATGGTTTTAAAATGTTTTTTTAGGCCTGTCCAGAATGTCGATAGTTCGGCATGACCGGGGTCACTGTTTTTGGTGACAAAAATAGAAATCTGCAATTTTTTGTGAAAATAGTTTTAAAATGTTTTTTAGGCCTGTCCAGAATGTCGCTAGTTCGGCATGACCGGGGTCACTGTTTTTGTGTCAAAAAATGAAGAAAAAAAAATCTGAGTTATTTTTGTGAAAATTGTTCTAAAATGTTTTTTTTAGGCCTGTCCAAAATGTCGCTAGTTCGGCATGATCGGAGTCATTGTTTTTGGTGACAAAAATAGAAATCTGCAATTTTTGTGAAAATAGTTTTAAAATGTTTTTTAGGCCTGTCCAGAATGTCGCTAGTTCGGCATGATCGGAGTCATTGTTTTTGGTGACAAAAATAGAAATCTGCAATTTTTGTGAAAATAGTTTTAAAATGTTTTTTTAGGCCTGTCCAGAATGTCGATAGTTCGGCATGACCGGGGTCACTGTTTTTGTGTCAAAAATGAAGAAAAAAATCTGAGCTATTTTTGTGAAAATTGTTCTAAAATGTTTTTTTAGGCCTGTCCAAAATGTCTCTAGTTCGGCATGATCGGAGTCATTGTTTTTGGTGACAAAAATAGAAATCTGCAATTTTTGTGAAAATAGTTTTAAAATGTTTTTTTAGGCCTGTCCAGAATGTCGCTAGTTCGGCATGATCGGAGTCATTGTTTTTGGTGACAAAAATAGAAATCTGCAATTTTTTGTGAAAATAGTTTTAAAATGTTTTTTTAGGCCTGTCCAGAATGTCGATAGTTCGGCATGACCGGGGTCACTGTTTTTGTGTCAAAAATGAAAAAAAAAATCTGAGCTATTTTTGTGAAAATTGTTCTAAAATGTTTTTTTAGGCCTGTCCAGAATGTCGCTAGTTCGGCATGATCGGAGTCATTGTTTTTGGTGACAAAAATAGAAATCTGCAATTTTTGTGAAAATAGTTTTAAAATGTTTTTTAGGCCTGTCCAGAATGTCGATAGTTCGGCATGACCGGGGGTCACTGTTTTTGTGTCAAAAAATGAAAAAAAAAATCTGAGCTATTTTTGTGAAAATTGTTCTAAAATGTTTTTTTTAGGCCTGTCCAGAATGTCGCTAGTTCGGCATGATCGGAGTCATTGTTTTTGGTGACAAAAATAGAAATCTGCAATTTTTTGTGAAAATAGTTTTAAAATGTTTTTTTAGGCCTGTCCAGAATGTCGATAGTTCGGCATGACCGGGGTCACTGTTTTTGTGTCAAAAAATGAAGAAAAAAAATCTGAGCTATTTTTGTGAAAATTGTTCTAAAATGTTTTTTTTAGGCCTGTCCAAAATGTCTCTAGTTCGGCATGATCGGAGTCATTGTTTTTGGTGACAAAAATAGAAATCTGCAATTTTTTGTGAAAATAGTTTTAAAATGTTTTTTTAGGCCTGTCCAGAATGTCGCTAGTTCGGCATGATCGGAGTCATTGTTTTTGGTGACAAAAATAGAAATCTGCAATTTTTTGTGAAAATAGTTTTAAAATGTTTTTTTAGGCCTGTCCAGAATGTCGATAGTTCGGCATGACCGGGGTCACTGTTTTTGTGTCAAAAAATGAAAAAAAAAATCTGAGCTATTTTTGTGAAAATTGTTCTAAAATGTTTTTTTTAGGCCTGTCCAAAATGTCGCTAGTTCGGCATGATCGGAGTCATTGTTTTTGGTGACAAAAATAGAAATCTGCAATTTTTTGTGAAAATAGTTTTAAAATGTTTTTTTAGGCCTTTCCAGAATGTCGCTAGTTCGGTCACTGTTTTTGTGTCGTGAAAATGAAAAAAAAATATCTGCATTTTTTTGTGAGAATAGTTATAAAATGTTTTTTTTAGGCCTGTCCAGAATGTCGATAGTTCGGCATGACCGGGGTCACTGTTTATGTGTCAAAAAATGAAAAAAAAAAATCTGAGCTATTTTTGTGAAAATTGTTCTAAAATGTTTTTTTTAGGCCTGTCCAAAATGTCGCTAGTTCGGCATGATCGGAGTCATTGTTTTTGGTGACAAAAATAGAAATCTGCAATTTTTGTGAAAATAGTTTTAAAATGTTTTTTAGGCCTTTCCAGAATGTCGCTAGTTCGGTCACTGTTTTTGTGTCGTGAAAATGAAAAAAAATATCTGCATTTTTTTGTGAGAATAGTTATAAAATGTTTTTTTAGGCCTGTCCAGAATGTCGATAGTTCGGCATGACCGGGGTCACTGTTTATGTGTCAAAAAATGAAAAAAAAAATCTGAGCTATTTTTGTGAAAATTGTTCTAAAATGTTTTTTTAGGCCTGTCCAAAATGTCGCTAGTTCGGCATGATCGGAGTCATTGTTTTTGGTGACAAAAATAGAAATCTGCAATTTTTGTGAAAATAGTTTTAAAATGTTTTTTTAGGCCTGTCCAGAATGTAGCTAGTTCGGCCGGGGTCACTGTTTTTGTGTCGTGAAAATGAAAAAAAATATCTGCAATTTTTTGTGAAAATGGTTATAAAATGTTTTTTTAGGCCTGTCCAGAATGTCGATAGTTCGGCATGACCGGGGTCACTGTTTTTGTGTCATAAAATGAAGAAAAAAAATCTGAGCTATTTTTGTGAAAATTGTTCTAAAATGTTTTTTTTTAGGCCTGTCCAAAATGTCGCTAGTTCGGCATGATCGGAGTCATTGTTTTTGGTGACAAAAATAGAAATCTGCAATTTTTTGTGAAAATAGTTTTAAAATGTTTTTTTAGGCCTGTCCAGAATGTCGCTAGTTCGGCATGACCGGGGTCACTGTTTTTGTGTCGTGAAAATGAAAAAAAAATATCTGCAATTTTTTGTGAAAATGGTTATAAAATGTTTTTTTAGGCCTGTCCAGAATGTCGATAGTTCGGCATGACCGGGGTCACTGTTTTTGTGTCAAAAAAAAAAAAAAATCTGAGCTATTTTTGTGAAAATTGTTCTAAAATGTTTTTTTTTAGGCCTGTCCAAAATGTCGATATTTCGGCATGACCGGGGTCATTGTTTTTGGTGACAAATATAGAAATCTGCAATTTTTTGTGAAAATAGTTTTAAAATGTTTTTTTAGGCCTGTCCAGAATGTCGCTAGTTCGGCATGACCGGGGTCACTGTTTTTGTGTCAAAAAATGAAAAAAAAAATTCTGAGCTATTTTTGTGAAAATTGTTCTAAAATGTTTTTTTTAGGCCTGTCCAAAATGTCGCTAGTTTGGCATGATCGGAGTCATTGTTTTTGGTGACAAAAATAGAAATCTGCAATTTTTTGTGAAAATAGTTTTAAAATGTTTTTTTAGGCCTGTCCAGAATGTCGATAGTTCGGCATGACCGGGGTCACTGTTTTTGTGTCAAAAAATGAAAAAAAAATCTGAGCTATTTTTGTGAAAATTGTTCTAAAATGTTTTTTTAGGCCTGTCCAGAATGTCGCTAGTTCGGCATGATCGGGGTCACTGTTTTTGTGTCAAAAAATGAACCAAGAAATCTGAGCTATTTTTGTGAAAATTGTTCTAAAATGTTTTTTTAGGCCTGTCCAGAATGTCGCTAGTTCGGCATGATCGGAGTCATTGTTTTTGGTGACAAAAATAGAAATCTGCAATTTTTGTGAAAATGGTTTTAAAATGTTTTTTTAGGCCTGTCCAGAATGTCGATAGTTTGGCATGACCGGGGTCACTGTTTTTGTGTCAAAAATGAAAAAAAAATCTGACCTATTTTTGTGAAAATTGTTCTAAAATGTTTTTTTAGGCCTGTCCAAAATGTCGCTAGTTCGGCAGGATCGGAGTCATTGTTTTTGGTGACAAAAATAGAAATCTGCAATTTTTGTGAAAATAGTTTTAAAATGTTTTTTAGGCCTGTCCAGAATGTCGCTAGTTCGGCATGACCGGGGTCACTGTTTTTGTGTCGTGAAAATGAAAAAAAAATATCAGCATTTTTTGTGAGAATGGTTATAAAATGTTTTTTTAGGCCTGTCCAGAATGTCGATAGTTCGGCATGACCGGGGTCACTGTTTTTGTGTCAAAAAATGAACAAAAAAAATCTGAGCTTTTTTTGTGAAAATTGTTCTAAAATGTTTTTTTTAGGCCTGTCCAAAATGTCGCTAGTTCGGCATGATCGGAGTCATTGTTTTTGGTGACAAAAATAGAAATCTGCAATTTTTGTGAAAATAGTTTTAAAATGTTTTTTTAGGCCTGTCCAGAATGTCGATAGTTTGGCATGACCGGGGTCACTGTTTTTGTGTCGTGAAAATGAAAAAAAAATATCTGCAATTTTTTGTGAAAATGGTTATAAAATGTTTTTTTAGGCCTGTCCAGAATGTCGATAGTTCGGCATGACCGGGGTCACTGTTTTTGTGTCAAAAATGAAAAAAAAATCTGAGCTATTTTTGTGAAAATTGTTCTAAAATGTTTTTTTTAGGCCTGTCCAAAATGTCGCTAGTTCGGCATGATCGGAGTCATTGTTTTTGGTGACAAAAATAGAAATCTGCAATTTTTTGTGAAAATAGTTTTAAAATGTTTTTTTAGGCCTGTCCAGAATGTCGCTAGTTCGGCATGATCGGAGTCATTGTTTTTGGTGACAAAAATAGAAATCTGCAATTTTTGTGAAAATAGTTTTAAAATGTTTTTTTAGGCCTGTCCAGAATGTCGCTAGTTCGGCATGATCGGAGTCACTGTTTTTGGTGACAAAAATAGAAATCTGCAATTTTTGTGAAAATAGTTTTAAAATGTTTTTTAGGTCTGTCCAGAATGTCGCTAGTTCGGCATGACCGGGGTCACTGTTTTTGTGTCGTGAAAATGAAAAAAAATATCTGCATTTTTTGTGAAAATGGTTATAAAATGTTTTTTTAGGCCTGTCCAGAATGTCGATAGTTCGGCATGACCGGGGTCACTGTTTTTGTGTCAAAAAATGAAAAAAAAAATCTGAGCTATTTTTGTGAAAATTGTTCTAAAATGTTTTTTTAGGCCTGTCCAAAATGTCGATAGTTCGGCATGACCGGGGTCACTGTTTTTGGTGACAAAAATAGAAATCTGCAATTTTTGTGAAAATAGTTTTAAAATGTTTTTTTAGGCCTGTCCAGAATGTTGCTAGTTCGGCATGACCGGGGTCACTGTTTTTGTGTCGTGAAAATGAAAAAAAATATCTGCAATTTTTTGTGAAAATGGTTATAAAATGTTTTTTAGGCCTGTCCAGAATGTCGATAGTTCGGCATGACCGGGGTCACTGTTTTTGTGTCAAAAAATGAAAAAAAAAATCTGAGCTATTTTTGTGAAAATTGTTCTAAAATGTTTTTTTAGGCCTGTCCAAAATGTCGCTAGTTCGGCATGATCGGGGTCACTGTTTTTGTGTCAAAAATGAAAAAAAAAATCTGAGCTATTTTTGTGAAAATTGTTCTAAAATGTTTTTTTTTAGGCCTGTCCAAAATGTCGCTAGTTCGGCATGATCGGAGTCATTGTTTTTGGTGACAAAAATAGAAATCTGCAATTTTTTGTGAAAATAGTTTTAAAATGTTTTTTTAGGCCTGTCCAGAATGTCGCTAGTTCGGCATGATCGGAGTCATTGTTTTTGGTGACAAAAATAGAAATCTGCAATTTTTTGTGAAAATAGTTTTAAAATGTTTTTTTAGGCCTGTCCAGAATGTCGCTAGTTCGGCATGATCGGAGTCACTGTTTTTGGTGACAAAAATAGAAATCTGCAATTTTTGTGAAAATAGTTTTAAAATGTTTTTTTAGGTCTGTCCAGAATGTCGCTAGTTCGGCATGACCGGGGTCACTGTTTTTGTGTCGTGAAAATGAAAAAAAATATCTGCATTTTTTTGTGAAAATGGTTATAAAATGTTTTTTAGGCCTGTCCAGAATGTCGATAGTTCGGCATGATCGGAGTCACTGTTTTTGGTGACAAAAATAGAAATCTGCAATTTTTGTGAAAATAGTTTTAAAATGTTTTTTTTAGGCCTGTCCAGAATGTCGCTAGTTCGGCATGATCGGAGTCACTGTTTTTGGTGACAAAAATAGAAATCTGCAATTTTTTGTGAAAATAGTTTTAAAATGTTTTTTTAGGTCTGTCCAGAATGTCGCTAGTTCGGCATGACCGGGGTCACTGTTTTTGTGTCGTGAAAATGAAAAAAAAATATCTGCATTTTTTTGTGAAAATGGTTATAAAATGTTTTTTTAGGCCTGTCCAGAATGTCGATAGTTCGGCATGACCGGGGTCACTGTTTTTGTGTCAAAAAATGAAAAAAAAAAATCTGAGCTATTTTTGTGAAAATTGTTCTAAAATGTTTTTTTTAGGCCTGTCCAAAATGTCGATAGTTCGGCATGACCGGGGTCACTGTTTTTGGTGACAAAAATAGAAATCTGCAATTTTTTGTGAAAATAGTTTTAAAATGTTTTTTTAGGCCTGTCCAGAATGTTGCTAGTTCGGCATGACCGGGGTCACTGTTTTTGTGTCGTGAAAATGAAAAAAAATATCTGCAATTTTTTGTGAAAATGGTTATAAAATGTTTTTTAGGCCTGTCCAGAATGTCGATAGTTCGGCATGACCGGGGTCACTGTTTTTGTGTCAAAAATGAAAAAAAAATCTGAGCTATTTTTGTGAAAATTGTTCTAAAATGTTTTTTTAGGCCTGTCCAAAATGTCGCTAGTTCGGCATGATCGGGGTCACTGTTTTTGTGTCAAAAAATGAACAAAAAAAATCTGAGCTATTTTTGTGAAAATTGTTCTAAAATGTTTTTTTTAGGCCTGTCCAAAATGTCGCTAGTTCGGCATGATCGGAGTCATTGTTTTTGGTGACAAAAATAGAAATCTGCAATTTTTTGTGAAAATAGTTTTAAAATGTTTTTTTAGGCCTGTCCAGAATGTCGCTAGTTCGGCATGATCGGAGTCATTGTTTTTGGTGACAAAAATAGAAATCTGCAATTTTTGTGAAAATAGTTTTAAAATGTTTTTTTAGGCCTGTCCAGAATGTCGCTAGTTCGGCATGATCGGAGTCACTGTTTTTGGTGACAAAAATAGAAATCTGCAATTTTTGTGAAAATAGTTTTAAAATGTTTTTTAGGTCTGTCCAGAATGTCGCTAGTTCGGCATGACCGGGGTCACTGTTTTTGTGTCGTGAAAATGAAAAAAAAATATCTGCATTTTTTTGTGAAAATGGTTATAAAATGTTTTTTTAGGCCTGTCCAGAATGTCGATAGTTCGGCATGATCGGAGTCACTGTTTTTGGTGACAAAAATAGAAATCTGCAATTTTTTGTGAAAATAGTTTTAAAATGTTTTTTTTAGGCATGTCCAGAATGTCGCTAGTTCGGCATGATCGGAGTCACTGTTTTTGGTGACAAAAATAGAAATCTGCAATTTTTTGTGAAAATAGTTTTAAAATGTTTTTTTAGGTCTGTCCAGAATGTCGCTAGTTCGGCATGACCGGGGTCACTGTTTTTGTGTCGTGAAAATGAAAAAAAAATATCTGCATTTTTTGGTGAAAATGGTTATAAAATGTTTTTTTAGGCCTGTCCAGAATGTCGATAGTTCGGCATGACCGGGGTCACTGTTTTTGTGTCAAAAAATGAAAAAAAAAATCTGAGCTATTTTTGTGAAAATTGTTCTAAAATGTTTTTTTTAGGCCTGTCCAAAATGTCGATAGTTCGGCATGACCGGGGTCACTGTTTTTGGTGACAAAAATAGAAATCTGCAATTTTTTGTGAAAATAGTTTTAAAATGTTTTTTTTAGGCCTGTCCAGAATGTTGCTAGTTCGGCATGACCGGGGTCACTGTTTTTGTGTCGTGAAAATGAAAAAAAAATATCTGCAATTTTTTGTGAAAATGGTTATAAAATGTTTTTTTAGGCCTGTCCAGAATGTCGATAGTTCGGCATGACCGGGGTCACTGTTTTTGTGTCAAAAAATGAAAAAAAAAATCTGAGCTATTTTTGTGAAAATTGTTCTAAAATGTTTTTTTTAGGCCTGTCCAAAATGTCGCTAGTTCGGCATGATCGGGGTCACTGTTTTTGTGTCAAAAAATGAAAAAAAAAAATCTGAGCTATTTTTGTGAAAATTGTTCTAAAATGTTTTTTTTAGGCCTGTCCAAAATGTCGCTAGTTCGGCATGATCGGAGTCATTGTTTTTGGTGACAAAAATAGAAATCTGCAATTTTTTGTGAAAATAGTTTTAAAATGTTTTTTTTAGGCCTGTCCAGAATGTCGCTAGTTCGGCATGATCGGAGTCATTGTTTTTGGTGACAAAAATAGAAATCTGCAATTTTTTGTGAAAATAGTTTTAAAATGTTTTTTTAGGCCTGTCCAGAATGTCGCTAGTTCGGCATGATCGGAGTCACTGTTTTTGGTGACAAAAATAGAAATCTGCAATTTTTGTGAAAATAGTTTTAAAATGTTTTTTAGGTCTGTCCAGAATGTCGCTAGTTCGGCATGACCGGGGTCACTGTTTTTGTGTCGTGAAAATGAAAAAAAATATCTGCATTTTTTTGTGAAAATGGTTATAAAATGTTTTTTTAGGCCTGTCCAGAATGTCGATAGTTCGGCATGATCGGAGTCACTGTTTTTGGTGACAAAAATAGAAATCTGCAATTTTTTGTGAAAATAGTTTTAAAATGTTTTTTTTAGGCCTGTCCAGAATGTAGCTAGTTCGGCCGGGGTCACTGTTTTTGTGTCGTGAAAATGAAAAAAAAATATCTGCAATTTTTTGTGAAAATGGTTATAAAATGTTTTTTTAGGCCTGTCCAGAATGTCGATAGTTCGGCATGACCGGGGTCACTGTTTTTGTGTCAAAAAATGAAAAAAAAAATCTGAGCTATTTTTGTGAAAATTGTTCTAAAATGTTTTTTTTAGGCCTGTCCAAAATGTCGCTAGTTCGGCATGATCGGGGTCACTGTTTTTGTGTCAAAAAATGAAAAAAAAAATCTGAGCTATTTTTGTGAAAATTGTTCTAAAATGTTTTTTTTTAGGCCTGTCCAAAATGTCGCTAGTTCGGCATGATCGGAGTCATTGTTTTTGGTGACAAAAATAGAAATCTGCAATTTTTTGTGAAAATAGTTTTAAAATGTTTTTTTAGGCCTGTCCAGAATGTCGCTAGTTCGGCATGATCGGAGTCATTGTTTTTGGTGACAAAAATAGAAATCTGCAATTTTTTGTGAAAATAGTTTTAAAATGTTTTTTTTAGGCCTGTCCAGAATGTCGCTAGTTCGGCATGATCGGAGTCACTGTTTTTGGTGACAAAAATAGAAATCTGCAATTTTTTGTGAAAATAGTTTTAAAATGTTTTTTTAGGCCTGTCCAGAATGTAGCTAGTTCGGCGGGGTCACTGTTTTTGTGTCGTGAAAATGAAAAAAAATATCTGCAATTTTTTGTGAAAATGGTTATAAAATGTTTTTTTAGGCCTGTCCAGAATGTCGATAGTTCGGCATGACCGGGGTCACTGTTTTTGTGTCAAAAAATGAACAAAAAAAATCTGAGCTTTTTTTGTGAAAATTGTTCTAAAATGTTTTTTTTAGGCCTGTCCAAAATGTCGCTAGTTCGGCATGATCGGAGTCATTGTTTTTGGTGACAAAAATAGAAATCTGCAATTTTTGTGAAAATAGTTTTAAAATGTTTTTTTAGGCCTGTCCAGAATGTCGCTAGTTCGGCATGACCGGGGGTCACTGTTTTTGTGTCGTGAAAATGAAAAAAAATATCTGCAATTTTTTGTGAAAATGGTTATAAAATGTTTTTTAGGCCTGTCCAGAATGTCGCTAGTTCGGCATGATCGGAGTCATTGTTTTTGGTGACAAAAATAGAAATTTGCAATTTTTTGTGAAAATAGTTTTAAAATGTTTTTTTAGGCCTGTCCAGAATGTCGCTAGTTCGGCATGACCGGGGTCACTGTTTTTGGTGACAAAAATAGAAATTTGCAATTTTTTGTGAAAATAGTTTTAAAATGTTTTTTTAGGCCTGTCCAGAATGTCGCTAGTTCGGCATGACCGGGGTCACTGTTTTTGGTGACAAAAATAGAAATCTGCAATTTTTTGTGAAAATGGTTTTAAAATGTTTTTTTAGGCCTGTCCAGAATGTCGCTAGTTCGGCATGACCGGGGTCACTGTTTTTGTGTCGTGAAAATGAAAAAAAAATATCTGCAATTTTTTGTGAAAATGGTTATAAAATGTTTTTTTAGGCCTGTCCAGAATGTCGATAGTTCGGCATGACCGGGGTCACTGTTTTTGTGTCAAAAAATGAAAAAAAAATCTGAGCTATTTTTGTGAAAATTGTTCTAAAATGTTTTTTTAGGCCTGTCCAAAATGTCGCTAGTTCGGCATGATCGGAGTCATTGTTTTTGGTGACAAAAATAGAAATCTGCAATTTTTGTGAAAATAGTTTTAAAATGTTTTTTAGGCCTGTCCAGAATGTCGATAGTTTGGCATGACCGGGGTCACTGTTTTTGTGTCAAAAAATGAAAAAAAATTCTGAGCTATTTTTGTGAAAATTGTTCTAAAATGTTTTTTTAGGCCTGTCCAAAATGTCGCTAGTTTGGCATGATCGGAGTCATTGTTTTTGGTGACAAAAATAGAAATTTGCAATTTTTGTGAAAATAGTTTTAAAATGTTTTTTTAGGCCTGTCCAGAATGTCGCTAGTTCGGCATGACCGGGGTCACTGTTTTTGTGTCGTGAAAATGAAAAAAAATATCTGCAATTTTTTGTGAAAATGGTTATAAAATGTTTTTTAGGCCTGTCCAGAATGTCGATAGTTCGGCATGACCGGGGTCACTGTTTTTGTGTCAAAAAATGAAAAAAAAAAATCTGAGCTATTTTTGTGAAAATTGTTCTAAAATGTTTTTTTTAGGCCTGTCCAAAATGTCGCTAGTTCGGCATGATCGGAGTCATTGTTTTTGGTGACAAAAATAGAAATCTGCAATTTTTTGTGAAAATAGTTTTAAAATGTTTTTTTAGGCCTGTCCAGAATGTCGCTAGTTCGGCATGACCAGGGTCACTGTTTTTGTGTCGTGAAAATGAAAAAAAAATATCAGCATTTTTTTGTGAGAATGGTTATAAAATGTTTTTTTAGGCCTGTCCAGAATGTCGATAGTTCGGCATGACCGGGGTCACTGTTTTTGTGTCAAAAAATGAACAAAAAAAATCTGAGCTTTTTTTGTGAAAATTGTTCTAAAATGTTTTTTTAGGCCTGTCCAAAATGTCGCTAGTTCGGCATGATCGGAGTCATTGTTTTTGGTGACAAAAATAGAAATCTGCAATTTTTTGTGAAAATGGTTATAAAATGTTTTTTTAGGCCTGTCCAGAATGTCGATAGTTCGGCATGACCGGGGTCACTGTTTTTGTGTCAAAAAATGAAAAAAAAATCTGAGCTATTTTTGTGAAAATTGTTCTAAAATGTTTTTTTTAGGCCTGTCCAAAATGTCGCTAGTTCGGCATGATCGGAGTCATTGTTTTTGGTGACAAAAATAGAAATCTGCAATTTTTTGTGAAAATAGTTTTAAAATGTTTTTTTAGGCCTGTCCAGAATGTCGCTAGTTCGGCATGATCGGAGTCACTGTTTTTGGTGACAAAAATAGAAATCTGCAATTTTTTGTGAAAATAGTTTTAAAATGTTTTTTTTAGGCCTGTCCAGAATGTCGCTAGTTCGGCATGATCGGAGTCACTGTTTTTGGTGACAAAAATAGAAATCTGCAATTTTTTGTGAAAATAGTTTTAAAATGTTTTTTAGGTCTGTCCAGAATGTCGCTAGTTCGGCATGACCGGGGTCACTGTTTTTGTGTCGTGAAAATGAAAAAAAAATATCTGCATTTTTTTGTGAAAATGGTTATAAAATGTTTTTTTAGGCCTGTCCAGAATGTCGATAGTTCGGCATGACCGGGGTCACTGTTTTTGTGTCAAAAAATGAAAAAAAAAATCTGAGCTATTTTTGTGAAAATTGTTCTAAAATGTTTTTTTTAGGCCTGTCCAAAATGTCGATAGTTCGGCATGACCGGGGTCACTGTTTTTGGTGACAAAAATAGAAATCTGCAATTTTTTGTGAAAATAGTTTTAAAATGTTTTTTTAGGCCTGTCCAGAATGTCGCTAGTTCGGCATGACCGGGGTCACTGTTTTTGTGTCGTGAAAATGAAAAAAAAATATCTGCAATTTTTTGTGAAAATGGTTATAAAATGTTTTTTAGGCCTGTCCAGAATGTCGATAGTTCTGCATGACCGGGGTCACTGTTTTTGTGTCAAAAAATGAAAAAAAAAATCTGAGCTATTTTTGTGAAAATTGTTCTAAAATGTTTTTTTAGGCCTGTCCAAAATGTCGCTAGTTCGGCATGATCGGGGTCACTGTTTTTGTGTCAAAAATGAAAAAAAATCTGAGCTATTTTTGTGAAAATTGTTCTAAAATGTTTTTTTAGGCCTGTCCAAAATGTCGCTAGTTCGGCATGATCGGGGTCACTGTTTTTGTGTCAAAAATGAAAAAAAAAATCTGAGCTATTTTTGTGAAAATTGTTCTAAAATGTTTTTTTTAGGCCTGTCCAGAATGTCGCTAGTTCGGCATGATCGGAGTCATTGTTTTTGGTGACAAAAATAGAAATCTGCAATTTTTTGTGAAAATAGTTTTAAAATGTTTTTTTTAGGCCTGTCCAGAATGTCGCTAGTTCGGCATGATCGGAGTCATTGTTTTTGGTGACAAAAATAGAAATCTGCAATTTTTTGTGAAAATAGTTTTAAAATGTTTTTTTAGGCCTGTCCAGAATGTCGCTAGTTCGGCATGATCGGAGTCACTGTTTTTGGTGACAAAAATAGAAATCTGCAATTTTTTGTGAAAATAGTTTTAAAATGTTTTTTTAGGCCTGTCCAGAATGTCGCTAGTTCGGCATGACCGGGGTCACTGTTTTTGTGTCGTGAAAATGAAAAAAAAATATCAGCATTTTTTTGTGAGAATGGTTATAAAATGTTTTTTTAGGCCTGTCCAGAATGTCGATAGTTCGGCATGACCGGGGTCACTGTTTTTGTGTCAAAAAATGAACAAAAAAAATCTGAGCTTTTTTTGTGAAAATTGTTCTAAAATGTTTTTTTTAGGCCTGTCCAAAATGTCGCTAGTTCGGCATGATCGGAGTCATTGTTTTTGGTGACAAAAATAGAAATCTGCAATTTTTTGTGAAAATAGTTTTAAAATGTTTTTTTAGGCCTGTCCAGAATGTCGATAGTTTGGCATGACCGGGGGTCACTGTTTTTGTGTCGTGAAAATGAAAAAAAATATCTGCAATTTTTTGTGAAAATGGTTATAAAATGTTTTTTAGGCCTGTCCAGAATGTCGATAGTTCGGCATGACCGGGGTCACTGTTTTTGTGTCAAAAAATGAAAAAAAAAAATCTGAGCTATTTTTGTGAAAATTGTTCTAAAATGTTTTTTTAGGCCTGTCCAGAATGTCGCAAGTTCGGCATGATCGGAGTCATTGTTTTTGGTGACAAAAATAGAAATCTGCAATTTTTTGTGAAAATAGTTTTAAAATGTTTTTTTAGGCCTGTCCAGAATGTCGCTAGTTCGGCATGATCGGAGTCATTGTTTTTGGTGACAAAAATAGAAATCTGCAATTTTTTGTGAAAATAGTTTTAAAATGTTTTTTAGGCCTGTCCAGAATGTCGCTAGTTCGGCATGACCGGGGTCACTGTTTTTGTGTCAAAAAATGAAGAAAAAAAATCTGAGTTATTTTTGTGAAAATTGTTCTAAAATGTTTTTTTTAGGCCTGTCCAAAATGTCGCTAGTTCGGCATGATCGGAGTCATTGTTTTTGGTGACAAAAATAGAAATCTGCAATTTTTTGTGAAAATAGTTTTAAAATGTTTTTTTAGGCCTGTCCAGAATGTCGCTAGTTCGGCATGATCGGAGTCATTGTTTTTGGTGACAAAAATAGAAATCTGCAATTTTTTGTGAAAATAGTTTTAAAATGTTTTTTTAGGCCTGTCCAGAATGTCGATAGTTCGGCATGACCGGGGTCACTGTTTTTGTGTCAAAAAATGAAGAAAAAAAATCTGAGCTATTTTTGTGAAAATTGTTCTAAAATGTTTTTTTTAGGCCTGTCCAAAATGTCGCTAGTTCGGCATGATCGGAGTCATTGTTTTTGGTGACAAAAATAGAAATCTGCAATTTTTTGTGAAATCGTTTTAAAATGTTTTTTTAGGCCTGTCCAGAATGTCGCTAGTTCGGCATGATCGGAGTCATTGTTTTTGGTGACAAAAATAGAAATCTGCAATTTTTTGTGAAAATAGTTTTAAAATGTTTTTTTAGGCCTTTCCAGAATGTCGCTAGTTCGGTCACTGTTTTTGTGTCGTGAAAATGAAAAAAAAATATCTGCATTTTTTTGTGAGAATAGTTATAAAATGTTTTTTTTAGGCCTGTCCAGAATGTCGATAGTTCGGCATGACCGGGGTCACTGTTTATGTGTCAAAAATGAAAAAAAAAATCTGAGCTATTTTTGTGAAAATTGTTCTAAAATGTTTTTTTAGGCCTGTCCAAAATGTCGCTAGTTCGGCATGATCGGAGTCATTGTTTTTGGTGACAAAAATAGAAATCTGCAATTTTTTGTGAAAATAGTTTTAAAATGTTTTTTTAGGCCTTTCCAGAATGTCGCTAGTTCGGTCACTGTTTTTGTGTCGTGAAAATGAAAAAAAAATATCTGCATTTTTTTGTGAGAATAGTTATAAAATGTTTTTTTAGGCCTGTCCAGAATGTCGATAGTTCGGCATGACCGGGGTCACTGTTTATGTGTCAAAAATGAAAAAAAAAATCTGAGCTATTTTTGTGAAAATTGTTCTAAAATGTTTTTTTAGGCCTGTCCAAAATGTCGCTAGTTCGGCATGATCGGAGTCATTGTTTTTGGTGACAAAAATAGAAATCTGCAATTTTTGTGAAAATAGTTTTAAAATGTTTTTTTAGGCCTGTCCAGAATGTAGCTAGTTCGGCCGGGGTCACTGTTTTTGTGTCGTGAAAATGAAAAAAAATATCTGCAATTTTTTGTGAAAATGGTTATAAAATGTTTTTTTAGGCCTGTCCAGAATGTCGATAGTTCGGCATGACCGGGGTCACTGTTTTTGTGTCAAAAATGAAGAAAAAAAATCTGAGCTATTTTTGTGAAAATTGTTCTAAAATGTTTTTTTTTAGGCCTGTCCAAAATGTCGCTAGTTCGGCATGATCGGAGTCATTGTTTTTGGTGACAAAAATAGAAATCTGCAATTTTTTGTGAAAATAGTTTTTAAATGTTTTTTAGGCCTGTCCAGAATGTCGCTAGTTCGGCATGACCGGGGTCACTGTTTTTGTGTCGTGAAAATGAAAAAAAATATCTGCAATTTTTGTGAAAATGGTTATAAAATGTTTTTTTAGGCCTGTCCAGAATGTCGATAGTTCGGCATGACCGGGGTCACTGTTTTTGTGTCAAAAATGAAAAAAAAAATCTGAGCTATTTTTGTGAAAATTGTTTTAAAATGTTTTTTTAGGCCTGTCCAGAATGTCGCTAGTTCGGCATGACCGGGGTCACTGTTTTTGTGTCGTGAAAACAAAAAAAAATATCTGCAATTTTTTGTGAAAATGGTTATAAAATGTTTTTTTAGGCCTGTCCAGAATGTCGATAGTTCGTCATGACCGGGGTCACTGTTTTTGTGTCAAAAAATGAAAAAAAAAAATCTGAGCTATTTTTGTGAAAATTGTTCTAAAATGTTTTTTTTAGGCCTGTCCAAAATGTCGCTAGTTCGGCATGATCGGAGTCATTGTTTTTGGTGACAAAAATAGAAATCTGCAATTTTTGTGAAAATAGTTTTTAAATGTTTTTTAGGCCTGTCCAGAATGTCGCTAGTTCGGCCGGGGTCACTGTTTTTGTGTCGTGAAAATGAAAAAAAAATATCTGCATTTTTTGTGAAAATGGTTATAAAATGTTTTTTTAGGCCTGTCCAGAATGTCGATAGTTCGGCATGACCGGGGTCACTGTTTTTGTGTCAAAAATGAAAAAAAAAATCTGAGCTTTTTTGTGAAAATGGTTCTAAAATATTTTTTTAGGCCTGTCCAAAATGTTGCTAGTTCGGCATGATCGGAGTCATCGTTTTTGATGACAAAAATAGAAATCTGCAATTTTTTGTGAAAATAGTTTTAAAAAGTTTTTTTAGGCCTGTCCAGAATGTCGCTAGTTCGGCATGACCGGGGTCACTGTTTTTGTGTCGTGAAAATAAAAAAAAAATATCTGCAATTTTTTGTGAAAATGGTTATAAAATGTTTTTTTAGGCCTGTCCAGAATGTCGATAGTTCGGCATGACCGGGGAAACTGTTTTTGTGTCAAAAAATGAAGAAAAAAAAAAATCTGAGCTAATTTTGTGAAAATTGTTCTAAAATGTTTTTTTTAGGCCTGTCCAAAATGTCGCTAGTTCGGCATGATCGGAGTCATTGTTTTTGGTGACAAAAATAGAAATCTGCAATTTTTTGTGAAAATAGTTTTTAAATGTTTTTTTAGGCCTGTCCATAATGTCGCTAGTTCAGCATGACGGGGTCACTGTTTTTGTGTCGTGAAAATGAAAAAAAAATATCTGCAATTTTTTGTGAAAATGGTTATAAAATGTTTTTTTAGGCCTGTCCAGAATGTCGATAGTTCGGCATGACCGGGGTCACTGTTTTTGTGTCAAAAAAAATAAAAAATGAAAAATAAAAAATCTGAGCTTTTTTTGTGAAAATGGTTCTAAATATTTTTTTAGGCCTGTCCAAAATGTTGCTAGTTCGGCATAATCGGAGTCATCGTTTTTGATGACAAAAATAGAAATCGACAATTTTTTGTGAAAATAGTTTTAAAAAGTTTTTTTACGCCTGTCCAGAATGTCGCTAGTTCGGCATGACCAGGGTCACTGTTTTTGTATCGTGAAAATGAAAAAAAAATATCTGCAATTTTTTGTGAAAATGGTTATAAAATGTTTTTTTAGGCCTGTCCAGAATGTCGATAGTTCGGCATGACCGGGGTCACTGTTTTTGTGTCAAAAAATGAAAAAAAAATATCTGCAATTTTTTGTGAAAATGGTTATAAAATGTTTTTTTTAGGCCTGTCCAAAATGTCGATAGTTCGGCATGACCGGGGTCACTGTTTTTGGTGACAAAAATAGAAATCTGCAATTTTTTGTGAAAATAGTTTTAAAATGTTTTTTTAGGCCTGTCCAGAATGTCGATAGTTCGGCATGACCGGGTTCACTGTTTTTGTGTCAAAAATGAAGAAAAAAATCTGAGCTATTTTTGTGAAAATTGTTTTAAAATGTTTTTTTAGGCCTGTCCTGAATGTCGCTAGTTCGGCATGACCGGGGTCACTGTTTTTGTGTCGTGAAAATGAAAAAAAAATATCTGCAATTTTTTGTGAAAATGGTTATAAAATGTTTTTTTAGGCCTGTCCAGAATGTCGATAGTTCGGCATGACCGGGGTCACTGTTTTTGTGTCAAAAAAAATAAAAAATGAAAAATAAAAAATCTGAGCTTTTTTTGTGAAAATGGTTCTAAAATATTTTTTTAGGCCTGTCCAAAATGTTGCTAGTTCGGCATGATCGGAGTCATCGTTTTTGATGACAAAAATAGAAATCTGCAATTTTTTGTGAAAATAGTTTTAAAAAGTTTTTTTAGGCCTGTCCAGAATGTCGCTAGTTCGGCATGACCGGGGTCACTGTTTTTGTGTCGTGAAAATAAAAAAAAAATATCTGCAATTTTTTGTGAAAATGGTTATAAAATGTTTTTTTAGGCCTGTCCAGAATGTCGATAGTTCGGCATGACCGGGGAAACTGTTTTTGTGTCAAAAAATGAAGAAAAAAAAAAATCTGAGCTAATTTTGTGAAAATTGTTCTAAAATGTTTTTTTTAGGCCTGTCCAAAATGTCGCTAGTTCGGCATGATCGGAGTCATTGTTTTTGGTGACAAAAATAGAAATCTGCAATTTTTTGTGAAAATAGTTTTTAAATGTTTTTTTAGGCCTGTCCATAATGTCGCTAGTTCAGCATGACGGGGTCACTGTTTTTGTGTCGTGAAAATGAAAAAAAAATATCTGCAATTTTTTGTGAAAATGGTTATAAAATGTTTTTTTAGGCCTGTCTAGAATGTCGATAGTTCGGCATGACCGGGGTCACTGTTTTTGTGTAAAAAAATGAAAAAAAAAATCTGAGCTATTTTTGTGAAAATTGTTCTAAAATGTTTTTTTTAGGCCTGTCCAAAATGTCGCTAGTTCGGCATGATCGGAGTCATTGTTTTTGGTGACAAAAATAGAAATCTGCAATATTTTGTGAAAATTGTTTTAAAATGTTTTTTTAGGCCTGTCCAGAATGTCGCTAGTTCGGCATGACCGGGGTCACTGTTTTTGTGTCGTGAAAATGATAAAAAAATATCTGCAATTTTTTGTGAAAATGGTTATAAAATGTTTTTTTAGGCCTGTCCAGAATGTCGATAGTTCGGCATGACCGGGGTCACTGTTTTTGTGTCAAAAATAATAAAAAATGAAAAATAAAAAATCGGAGCTTTTTTTGCGAAAATGGTTCTAAAATGTTTTTTTAGGCCTGTCCAAAATGTCGCTAGTTCGGCATGATCGGAGTCATTGTTTTTGGTGACAAAAATAGAAATCTGCAATATTTTGTGAAAATTGTTCTAAAATGTTTTTTTTAGGCCTGTCCAAAATGTCGCTAGTTCGGCATGATCGGAGTCATTGTTTTTGGTGACAAAAATAGAAATCTGCAATATTTTGTGAAAATTGTTCTAAAATGTTTTTTTAGGCCTGTCCAGAATGTCGCTAGTTCGGCATGATCGGAGTCATTGTTTTTGGTGACAAAAATAGAAATCTGCAATATTTTGTGAAAATTGTTCTAAAATGTTTTTTTTAGGCCTGTCCAAAATGTCGCTAGTTCGGCATGATCGGAGTCATTGTTTTTGGTGACAAAAATAGAAATCTGCAATATTTTGTGAAAATTGTTCTAAAATGTTTTTTTAGGCCTGTCCAAAATGTCGCTAGTTCGGCATGATCGGAGTCATTGTTTTTGGTGACAAAAATAGAAATCTGCAATTTTTTGTGAAAATAGTTTTAATATGTTTTTTTAGGCCTGTCCAGAATGTCGCTAGTTCGGCATGACCGGGGTCACTGTTTTTGTGTCGTGAAAATGAAAAAAAATATCTGCAATTTTTTGTGAAAATGGTTATAAAATATTTTTTAGGCCTGTCCAGAATGTCGATAGTTCGGCATGACCGGGGTCACTGTTTTTGTGTCAAAAAATGAAAAAAAAAATCTGAGCTATTTTTGTGAAAATTGTTCTAAAATGTTTTTTTAGGCCTGTCCAAAATGTCGCTAGTTCGGCATGATCGGAGTCATTGTTTTTGGTGACAAAAATAGAAATCTGCAATATTTTGTGAAAATAGTTTTAAAATGTTTTTTTAGGCCTGTCCAGAATGTCGCTAGTTCGGCATGACCGGGGTCACTGTTTTTGTGTCGTGAAAATGATAAAAAATATCTGCAATTTTTTGTGAAAATGGTTATAAAATGTTTTTTTAGGCCTGTCCAGAATGTCGATAGTTCGGCATGACCGGGGTCACTGTTTTTGTGTCAAAAAAATAAAAATGAAAAATAAAAAATCGGAGCTTTTTTGCGAAAATGGTTCTAAAATGTTTTTTTTAGGCCTGTCCAAAATGTCGCTAGTTCGGCATGATCGGAGTCATTGTTTTTGGTGACAAAAATAGAAATCTGCAATATTTTGTGAAAATTGTTCTAAAATGTTTTTTTAGGCCTGTCCAAAATGTCGCTAGTTCGGCATGATCGGAGTCATTGTTTTTGGTGACAAAAATAGAAATCTGCAATTTTTTGTGAAAATAGTTTTAATATGTTTTTTAGGCCTGTCCAGAATGTCGCTAGTTCGGCATGACCGGGGTCACTGTTTTTGTGTCGTGAAAATGAAAAAAAAATATCTGCAATTTTTTGTGAAAATGGTTATAAAATATTTTTTTAGGCCTGTCCAGAATGTCGATAGTTCGGCATGACCGGGGTCACTGTTTTTGTGTCAAAAAATGAAAAAAAAAAATCTGAGCTATTTTTGTGAAAATTGTTCTAAAATGTTTTGTTTAGGCCTGTCCAAAATGTCGCTAGTTCGGCATGATCGGAGTCATTGTTTTTGGTGACAAAAATAGAAATCTGCAATTTTTTGTGAAAATAGTTTTAAAATGTTTTTTTAGGCCTGTCCAGATTGTTGCTAGTTCGGCATGACCGGGGTCACTGTTTTTGTGTCGTGAAAATGAAAAAAAAATATCTGCAATTTTTTGTGAAAATGGTTATAAAATGTTTTTTTAGGCCTGTCCAGAATGTCGATAGTTCGGCATGACCGGGGTCACTGTTTTTGTGTCAAAAAATGAAGAAAAAAAATCTGAGCTATTTTTGTGAAAATTGTTCTAAAATGTTTTTTTAGGCCTGTCCAAAATGTCGCTAGTTCGGCATGATCGGAGTCACTGTTTTTGGTGACAAAAATAGAAATCTGCAATTTTTTGTGAAAATAGTTTTAAAATGTTTTTTTAGGCCTGTCCAGAATGTCGCTAGTTCGGCATGACCGGGGTCACTGTTTTTGTGTCGTGAAAATGAAAAAAAAATATCTGCAATTTTTTGTGAAAATGGTTATAAAATGTTTTTTTAGGCCTGTCCAGAATGTCGATAGTTCGGCATGACCAGGGAAACTGTTTTTGTGTCAAAAAATGAAAAAAAAAAATCTGAGCTATTTTTGTGAAAATAGTTTTAAAATGTTTTTTAGGCCTGTCCAGAATGTCGCTAGTTCGGCATGACCGGGGTCACTGTTTTTGTGTCGTGAAAATGAAAAAAAAATATCTGCAATTTTTTGTGAAAATGGTTATAAAATGTTTTTTTAGGCCTGAAGAAAAAAAAGAATCTGAGCTATTTTTGTGAAAATTGTTCTAAAATGGTTTTTTTAGGCCTGTCCAAAATGTCGCTAGTTCGGCATGATCGGAGTCATTGTTTTTGGTGACAAAAATAGAAATCTGCAATTTTTGTGAAAATAGTTTTAAAATGTTTTTTAGGCCTGTCCATAATGTCGCTAGTTCAGCATGTCGGGGTCACTGTTTTTGTGTCGTGAAAATGAAAAAAAATATCTGCAATTTTTTGTGAAAATGGTTATAAAATGTTTTTTTAGGCCTGTCCAGAATGTCGATAGTTCGGCATGAACGGGGTCACTGTTTTTGTGTCAAAAAATGAAAAAAAAAATCTGAGCTATTTTTGTGAAAATTGTTCTAAAATGTTTTTTTTAGGCCTGTCCAAAATGTCGCTAGTTCGGCATGATCGGAGTCATTGTTTTTGGTGACAAAAATAGAAATCTGCAATTTTTTGTGAAAATAGTTTTAAAATGTTTTTTTAGGCCTGTCCAGAATGTCGCTAGTTCGGCATGATCGGAGTCATTGTTTTTGGTGACAAAAATAGAAATCTGCAATTTTTGTGAAAATAGTTTTAAAATGTTTTTTAGGCCTGTCCAGAATGTCGATAGTTCGGCATGACCGGGGTCACTGTTTTTGTGTCAAAAAATGAAAAAAAAAAATCTGAGCTATTTTTGTGAAAATTGTTCTAAAATGTTTTTTTAGGCCTGTCCAAAATGTCGCTAGTTCGGCATGATCGGAGTCATTGTTTTTGGTGACAAAAATAGAAATCTGCAATTTTTTGTGAAAATAGTTTTAAAATGTTTTTTTAGGCCTGTACAGAATGTCGCTAGTTCGGTCACTGTTTTTGTGTCGTGAAAATGAAAAAAAAATATCTGCATTTTTTTGTGAGAATAGTTATAAAATGTTTTTTTAGGCCTGTCCAGAATGTCGATAGTTCGGCATGACCGGGGTCACTGTTTTTGTGTCAAAAAATGAAAAAAAAATCTGAGCTATTTTTGTGAAAATTGTTCTAAAATGTTTTTTTAGGCCTGTCCAAAATGTCGATAGTTCGGCATGATCGGGGTCACTGTTTTTGGAGACAAAAATAGAAATCTGCAATATTTTGTGAAAATAGTTTTAAAATGTTTTTTTAGGCCTGTCCAGAATGTCGCTAGTTCGGCATGACCGGGGTCACTGTTTTTGTGTCGTGAAAATGATAAAAAAATATCTGCAATTTTTTGTGAAAATGGTTATAAAATGTTTTTTTAGGCCTGTCCAGAATGTCGATAGTTCGGCATGACCGGGGTCACTGTTTTTGTGTCAAAAAAAATAAAAAATGAAAAATAAAAAATCGGAGCTTTTTTGTGAAAATGGTTCTAAAATGTTTTTTTTAGGCCTGTCCAAAATGTCGCTAGTTCGGCATGATCGGAGTCATTGTTTTTGGTGACAAAAATAGAAATCTGCAATTTTTTGTGAAAATAGTTTTAAAATGTTTTTTTAGGCCTGTCCAGAATGTCGCTAGTTCGGCATGACCGGGGTCACTGTTTTTGTGTCGTGAAAATGAAAAAAAAATATCTGCAATTTTTTGTGAAAATGGTTATAAAATGTTTTTTAGGCCTGTCTAGAATGTCGATAGTTCGGCATGACCGGGGTCACTGTTTTTGTGTCAAAAAATGAAGAAAAAAAATCTGAGCTATTTTTGTGAAAATTGTTCTAAAATGTTTTTTTTAGGCCTGTCCAAAATGTCGCTAGTTCGGCATGATCGGAGTCATTGTTTTTGGTGACAAAAATAGAAATCTGCAATATTTTGTGAAAATTGTTCTAAAATGTTTTTTTTAGGCCTGTCCAAAATGTCGCTAGTTCGGCATGATCGGAGTCATTGTTTTTGGTGACAAAAATAGAAATCTGCAATTTTTGTGAAAATAGTTTTAATATGTTTTTTTAGGCCTGTCCAGAATGTCGCTAGTTCGGCATGACCGGGGTCACTGTTTTTGTGTCGTGAAAATGAAAAAAAAATATCTGCAATTTTTTGTGAAAATGGTTATAAAATATTTTTTTAGGCCTGTCCAGAATGTCGATAGTTCGGCATGACCGGGGTCACTGTTTTTGTGTCAAAAAATGAAAAAAAAAATCTGAGCTATTTTTGTGAAAATTGTTCTAAAATGTTTTGTTTAGGCCTGTCCAAAATGTCGCTAGTTCGGCATGATCGGAGTCATTGTTTTTGGTGACAAAAATAGAAATCTGCAATTTTTGTGAAAATAGTTTTAAAATGTTTTTTTAGGCCTGTCCAGATTGTTGCTAGTTCGGCATGACCGGGGTCACTGTTTTTGTGTCGTGAAAATGAAAAAAAAATATCTGCAATTTTTTGTGAAAATGGTTATAAAATGTTTTTTTAGGCCTGTCCAGAATGTCGATAGTTCGGCATGACCGGGGTCACTGTTTTTGTGTCAAAAAATGAAAAAAAAAATCTGAGCTATTTTTGTGAAAGTTGTTCTAAAATGTTTTTTTAGGCCTGTCCAAAATGTCGATAGTTCGGCATGACCGGGGTCACTGTTTTTGGTGACAAAAATAGAAATCTGCAATTTTTTGTGAAAATAGTTTTAAAATGTTTTTTTAGGCCTGTCCAGAATGTCGCTAGTTCGGCATGACCGGGGTCACTGTTTTTGTGTCGTGAAAATGAAAAAAAAATATCTGCAATTTTTTGTGAAAATGGTTATAAAATGTTTTTTAGGCCTGTCCAGAATGTCGATAGTTCGGCATGACCGGGAAACTGTTTTTGTGTCAAAAAATGAAAAAAAAATCTGAGCTATTTTTGTGAAAATAGTTTTAAAATGTTTTTTAGGCCTGTCCAGAATGTCGCTAGTTCGGCATGACCGGGGTCACTGTTTTTGTGTCGTGAAAATGAAAAAAAATATCTGCAATTTTTGTGAAAATGGTTATAAAATGTTTTTAGGCCTGAAGAAAAAAAAATCTGAGCTATTTTTGTGAAAATTGTTCTAAAATGTTTTTTTAGGCCTGTCCAAAATGTCGCTAGTTCGGCATGATCGGAGTCATTGTTTTTGGTGACAAAAATAGAAATCTGCAATTTTTTGTGAAAATAGTTTTAAAATGTTTTTTAGGCCTGTCCAGAATGTCGCTAGTTCGGCATGACCGGGGTCACTGTTTTTGTGTCGTGAAAATGAAAAAAAATATCTGCAATTTTTTGTGAAAATGGTTATAAAATGTTTTTTTAGGCCTGTCCAGAATGTCGATAGTTCGGCATGACCGGGGTCACTGTTTTTGTGTCAAAAAATGAAGAAAAAAATCTGAGCTATTTTTGTGAAAATTGTTCTAAAATGTTTTTTTAGGCCTGTCCAAAATGTCGCTAGTTCGGCATGATCGGAGTCATTGTTTTTGGTGACAAAAATAGAAATCTGCAATTTTTGTGAAAATAGTTTTAAAATGTTTTTTTAGGCCTGTACAGAATGTCGCTAGTTCGCACGGTCACTGTTTTTGTGTCGTGAAAATGAAAAAAAAATATCTGCATTTTTTGTGAGAATAGTTATAAAATGTTTTTTTAGGCCTGTCCAGAATGTCGATAGTTCGGCATGACCGGGGTCACTGTTTTTGTGTCAAAAAATGAAAAAAAAATCTGAGCTATTTTTGTGAAAATTGTTCTAAAATGTTTTTTTTAGGCCTGTCCAAAATGTCGATAGTTCGGCATGATCGGGGTCACTGTTTTTGGAGACAAAAATAGAAATCTGCAATTTTTGTGAAAATAGTTTTAAAATGTTTTTTAGGCCTGTCCAGAATGTCGCTAGTTCGGCATGACCGGGGTCACTGTTTTTGTGTCGTGAAAATGAAAAAAAATATCTGCAATTTTTTGTGAAAATGGTTATAAAATGTTTTTTAGGCCTGTCCAGAATGTCGATAGTTCGGCATGACCGGGGTCACTGTTTTTGTGTCAAAAATGAAAAAAAAAATCTGAGCTATTTTTGTGAAAGTTGTTCTAAAATGTTTTTTTAGGCCTGTCCAGAATGTCGATAGTTCGGCATGACCGGGGTCACTGTTTTTGGTGACAAAAATAGAAATCTGCAATTTTTTGTGAAAATAGTTTTAAAATGTTTTTTTAGGCCTGTCCAGAATGTCGCTAGTTCGGCATGACCGGGGTCACTGTTTTTGTGTCGTGAAAATGAAAAAAAAATATCTGCAATTTTTTGTGAAAATGGTTATAAAATGTTTTTTAGGCCTGTCCAGAATGTCGATAGTTCGGCATGACCGGGGTCACTGTTTTTGTGTCAAAAAATGAAAAAAAAATCTGAGCTATTTTTGTGAAAATTGTTCTAAAATGTTTTTTTTAGGCCTGTCCAAAATGTCGATAGTTCGGCATGACCGGGGTCACTGTTTTTGGAAACAAAAATAGAAATCTGCAATTTTTTGTGAAAATAGTTTTAAAATGTTTTTTTAGGCCTGTCCAGAATGTCGCTAGTTCGGCATGACCGGGGTCACTGTTTTTGTGTCGTGAAAATGAAAAAAAAATATCTGCATTTTTTTGTGAAAATGGTTATAAAATGTTTTTTTAGGGTTGTCCAGAATGTCGATAGTTCGGCATGACCGGGGTCACTGTTTTTGTGTCAAAAAATGAAGAAAAAAAAATCTGAGCTATTTTTGTGAAAATTGTTCTAAAATGCTTTTTTTAGGCCTGTCCAAAATGTCGCTAGTTCGGCATGATCGGAGTCATTGTTTTTGGTGACAAAAATAGAAATCTGCAATTTTTTGTGAAAATAGTTTTAAAATGTTTTTTTAGGCCTGTCCAGAATGTCGCTAGTTCGGCATGACCGGGGTCACTGTTTTTGTGTCGTGAAAATGAAAAAAAAATATCTGCAATTTTTTGTGAAAATGGTTATAAAATGTTTTTTTAGGCCTGTCCAGAATGTCGATAGTTCGGCATGACCGGGGTCACTGTTTTTGTGTCAAAAAATGAAAAAAAAAATCTGAGCTATTTTTGTGAAAATTGTTCTAAAATGTTTTTTTTAGGCCTGTCCAAAATGTCGATAGTTCGGCATGACCGGGGAAACTGTTTTCGTGTCAAAAAATGAAGAAAAAAAAAAATCTGAGCTATTTTTGTGAAAATTGTTCTAAAATGTTTTTTTAGGCCTGTCCAAAATGTCGCTAGTTCGGCATGATCGGAGTCATTGTTTTTGGTGACAAAAATAGAAATCTGCAATTTTTGTGAAAATAGTTTTAAAATGTTTTTTAGGCCTGTCCAGAATGTCGCTAGTTCGGCATGTCGGGGTCACTGTTTTTGTGTCAAAAATGAAAAAAAAAATCTGAGCTATTTTTGTGAAAATTGTTCTAAAATGTTTTTTTTAGGCCTGTCCAAAATGTCGCTAGTTCGGCATGATCGGAGTCATTGTTTTTGGTGACAAAAATAGAAATCTGCAATTTTTTGTGAAAATTGTTTTAAAATGTTTTTTAAGGCCTGTCCAGAATGTCGCTAGTTCGGCATGATCGGAGTCATTGTTTTTGGTGACAAAAATAGAAATCTGCAATTTTTGTGAAAATAGTTTTAAAATGTTTTTTTAGGCCTGTCCAGAATGTCGCTAGTTCGGCATGACCGGTGTCACTGTTTTTGTGTCACGAAAATGAAAAAAAAAAAATCTGCAATTTTTTGTGAAAATTGTTTTAGACATTTTTTTTAGGCCTGTCCAGAATGTCGCTTTTTCAGCTTGATCGGAGTCATCGTTTTTAGGGACAAATAGAAATCTGCAATTTTTTGTATAAATTGTTTTTAAAAAAAATTTAGGCCAGTCCGGAATGTTGCTAGTTCGGCATGACCGGGGTCACTTTTTTGTGTCACGAAAAGAAAAAAAATATCTGCAATTTTTTGTGAAAATGGTTATAAAATGTTTTTTAGGCCTGTCCAGAATGTCGCTAGTTCGGCATGACCTGTGTCACTGTTTTTGTGTCACGAAAATGAAAAAAAAATCTGCAATTTTTTGTGAAAATAGTTTTAGACATTTTTTTAGGCCTGTCCAGAATGTCGCTAGTTCGGCATGACCGGGGTCACTGTTTTTGTGTCGTGAAAATGAAAAAAAATATCTGCAATTTTTTGTGAAAATGGTTATAAAATGTTTTTTAGGCCTGTCCAGAATGTCGATAGTTCGGCATGACCGGGGTCACTGTTTTTGTGTCAAAAAATGAAAAAAAAAATCTGAGCTATTTTTGTGAAAATGGTTGTAAAATGTTTTTTTAGGCCTGTCCAAAATGTCGCTAGTTCGGCATGATCAGAGTCATTGTTTTTGGTGACAAAAATAGAAATCTGCAATTTTTGTGAAAATAGTTTTAAAATGTTTTTTTAGGCCTGTCCAGATTGTTGCTAGTTCGGCATGACCGGTGTCACTGTTTTTGTGTCGTGAAAATGAAAAAAAAATATCTGCAATTTTTTGTGAAAATGGTTATAAAATGTTTTTTAGGCCTGTCCAGAATGTCGATAGTTCGGCATGACCGGGGTCACTGTTTTTGTGTCAAAAAATGAAAAAAAAAATCTGAGCTATTTTTGTGAAAGTTGTTCTAAAATGTTTTTTTTAGGCCTGTCCAAAATGTCGATAGTTCGGCATGACCGGGGTCACTGTTTTTGGTGACAAAAATAGAAATCTGCAATTTTTTGTGAAAATAGTTTTAAAATGTTTTTTAGGCCTGTCCAGAATGTCGCTAGTTCGGCATGACCGGGGTCACTGTTTTTGTGTCGTGAAAATGAAAAAAAATATCTGCAATTTTTTGTGAAAATGGTTATAAAATGTTTTTTAGGCCTGAAGAAAAAAAAATCTGAGCTATTTTTGTGAAAATTGTTCTAAAATGGTTTTTTTAGGCCTGTCCAAAATGTCGCTAGTTCGGCATGATCGGAGTCATTGTTTTTGGTGACAAAAATAGAAATCTGCAATTTTTGTGAAAATAGTTTTAAAATGTTTTTTAGGCCTGTCCATAATGTCGCTAGTTCAGCATGTCGGGGTCACTGTTTTTGTGTCGTGAAAATGAAAAAAAATATCTGCAATTTTTTGTGAAAATGGTTATAAAATGTTTTTTAGGCCTGTCCAGAATGTCGATAGTTCGGCATGAACGGGGTCACTGTTTTTGTGTCAAAAAATGAAAAAAAAATCTGAGCTATTTTTGTGAAAATTGTTCTAAAATGTTTTTTTTAGGCCTGTCCAAAATGTCGCTAGTTCGGCATGATCGGAGTCATTGTTTTTGGTGACAAAAATAGAAATCTGCAATTTTTGTGAAAATAGTTTTAAAATGTTTTTTTAGGCCTGTCCAGAATGTCGCCAGTTCGGCATGATCGGAGTCATTGTTTTTGGTGACAAAAATAGAAATCTGCAATTTTTGTGAAAATAGTTTTAAAATGTTTTTTAGGCCTGTCCAGAATGTCGATAGTTCGGCATGACCGGGGTCACTGTTTTTGTGTCAAAAATGAAAAAAAAAATCTGAGCTATTTTTGTGAAAATTGTTCTAAAATGTTTTTTTAGGCCTGTCCAAAATGTCGCTAGTTCGGCATGATCGGAGTCATTGTTTTTGGTGACAAAAATAGAAATCTGCAATTTTTGTGAAAATAGTTTTAAAATGTTTTTTTAGGCCTGTACAGAATGTCGCTAGTTCGGTCACTGTTTTTGTGTCGTGAAAATGAAAAAAAATATCTGCATTTTTTTGTGAGAATAGTTATAAAATGTTTTTTAGGCCTGTCCAGAATGTCGATAGTTCGGCATGACCGGGGTCACTGTTTTTGTGTCAAAAAATGAAAAAAAAATCTGAGCTATTTTTGTGAAAATTGTTCTAAAATGTTTTTTTAGGCCTGTCCAAAATGTCGCTAGTTCGGCATGATCGGAGTCATTGTTTTTGGTGACAAAAATAGAAATCTGCAATTTTTGTGAAAATAGTTTTAAAATGTTTTTTAGGCCTTTCCAGAATGTCGCTAGTTCGGTCACTGTTTTTGTGTCGTGAAAATGAAAAAAAATATCTGCATTTTTTTGTGAGAATAGTTATAAAATGTTTTTTTTAGGCCTGTCCAGAATGTCGATAGTTCGGCATGACCGGGGTCACTGTTTATGTGTCAAAAAATGAAAAAAAAAATCTGAGCTATTTTTGTGAAAATTGTTCTAAAATGTTTTTTTAGGCCTGTCCAAAATGTCGCTAGTTCGGCATGATCGGAGTCATTGTTTTTGGTGACAAAAATAGAAATCTGCAATTTTCTGTGAAAATAGTTTTAAAATGTTTTTTTTAGGCCTGTCCAGAATGTAGCTAGTTCGGGCCGGGGTCACTGTTTTTGTGTCGTGAAAATGAAAAAAAATATCTGCAATTTTTGTGAAAATGGTTATAAAATGTTTTTTTAGGCCTGTCCAGAATGTCGATAGTTCGGCATGACCGGGGTCACTGTTTTTGTGTCAAAAAATGAAGAAAAAAAATCTGAGCTATTTTTGTGAAAATTGTTCTAAAATGTTTTTTTTAGGCCTGTCCAAAATGTCGCTAGTTCGGCATGATCGGAGTCATTGTTTTTGGTGACAAAAATAGAAATCTGCAATTTTTTGTGAAAATAGTTTTAAAATGTTTTTTTAGGCCTGTCCAGAATGTCGCTAGTTCGGCATGACCGGGGTCACTGTTTTTGTGTCGTGAAAATGAAAAAAAAATATCTGCAATTTTTTGTGAAAATGGTTATAAAATGTTTTTTAGGCCTGTCCAGAATGTCGATAGTTCGGCATGACCGGGGTCACTGTTTTTGTTTCAAAAAATGAAAAAAAAAATCTGAGCTATTTTTGTGAAAATTGTTTTAAAATGTTTTTTTAGGCCTGTCCAGAATGTCGCTAGTTCGGCATGACCGGGGTCACTGTTTTTGTGTCGTGAAAACAAAAAAAAAATATCTGCAATTTTTTGTGAAAATGGTTATAAAATGTTTTTTTAGGCCTGTCCAGAATGTCGATAGTTCGTCATGACCGGGGTCACTGTTTTTGTGTCAAAAAATGAAAAAAAAAAATCTGAGCTATTTTTGTGAAAATTGTTCTAAAATGTTTTTTTTAGGCCTGTCCAAAATGTCGCTAGTTCGGCATGATCGGAGTCATTGTTTTTGGTGACAAAAATAGAAATCTGCAATTTTTTGTGAAAATAGTTTTTAAATGTTTTTTTAGGCCTGTCCAGAATGTCGCTAGTTCGGCCGGGGTCACTGTTTTTGTGTCGTGAAAATGAAAAAAAAATATCTGCATTTTTTTGTGAAAATGGTTATAAAATGTTTTTTTAGGCCTGTCCAGAATGTCGATAGTTCGGCATGACCGGGGTCACTGTTTTTGTGTCAAAAAATGAAAAAAAAAATCTGAGCTATTTTTGTGAAAATTGTTCTAAAATGTTTTTTTTTAGGCCTGTCCAAAATGTCGATAGTTCGGCATGACCGGGGTCATTGTTTTTGGTGACAAAAATAGAAATCTGCAATTTTTTGTGAAAATAGTTTTAAAATGTTTTTTTAGGCCTGTCCAGAATGTCGCTAGTTCGGCATGACCGGGGTCACTGTTTTTGTGTCAAAAAAATAAAAATGAAAAATAAAAAATCTGAGCTTTTTTGTGAAAATGGTTCTAAAATATTTTTTAGGCCTGTCCAAAATGTTGCTAGTTCGGCATGATCGGAGTCATCGTTTTTGATGACAAAAATAGAAATCTGCAATTTTTGTGAAAATAGTTTTAAAAAGTTTTTTAGGCCTGTCCAGAATGTCGCTAGTTCGGCATGACCGGGGTCACTGTTTTTGTGTCGTGAAAAAAAAAAAAATATCTGCAATTTTTTGTGAAAATGGTTATAAAATGTTTTTTAGGCCTGTCCAGAATGTCGATAGTTCGGCATGACCGGGGAAACTGTTTTTGTGTCAAAAAATGAAGAAAAAAAAATCTGAGCTAATTTTGTGAAAATTGTTCTAAAATGTTTTTTTAGGCCTGTCCAAAATGTCGCTAGTTCGGCATGATCGGAGTCATTGTTTTTGGTGACAAAAATAGAAATCTGCAATTTTTTGTGAAAATAGTTTTTAAATGTTTTTTTAGGCCTGTCCATAATGTCGCTAGTTCAGCATGACCGGGGTCACTGTTTTTGTGTCGTGAAAATGAAAAAAAATATCTGCAATTTTTTGTGAAAATGGTTATAAAATGTTTTTTAGGCCTGTCCAGAATGTCGATAGTTCGGCATGACCGGGGTCACTGTTTTTGTGTCAAAAAAATAAAAATGAAAAATAAAAAATCTGAGCTTTTTTTGTGAAAATGGTTCTAAATATTTTTTAGGCCTGTCCAAAATGTTGCTAGTTCGGCATAATCGGAGTCATCGTTTTTGATGACAAAAATAGAAATCGACATTTTTTTGTGAAAATAGTTTTAAAAAGTTTTTTTACGCCTGTCCAGAATGTCGCTAGTTCGGCATGACCAGGGTCACTGTTTTTGTATCGTGAAAATGAAAAAAAATATCTGCAATTTTTTGTGAAAATGGTTATAAAATGTTTTTTAGGCCTGTCCAGAATGTCGATAGTTCGGCATGACCGGGGTCACTGTTTTTGTGTCAAAAAATGAAAAAAAAATATCTGCAATTTTTTGTGAAAATGGTTATAAAATGTTTTTTTTAGGCCTGTCCAAAATGTCGATAGTTCGGCATGACCGGGGTCACTGTTTTTGGTGACAAAAATAGAAATCTGCAATTTTTGTGAAAATAGTTTTAAAATGTTTTTTTAGGCCTGTCCAGAATGTCGATAGTTCGGCATGACCGGGGTCACTGTTTTTGTGTCAAAAATGAAGAAAAAAAATCTGAGCTATTTTTGTGAAAATTGTTCTAAAATGTTTTTTTTAGGCCTGTCCAAAATGTCGCTAGTTCGGCATGATCGGAGTCATTGTTTTTGGTGACAAAAATAGAAATCTGCAATATTTTGTGGAAATTGTTTTAAAATGTTTTTTTAGGCCTGTCCAGAATGTCGCTAGTTCGGCATGACCGGGGTCACTGTTTTTGTGTCGTGAAAATGAAAAAAAATATCTGCAATTTTTGTGAAAATGGTTATAAAATGTTTTTTTAGGCCTGTCCAGAATGTCGATAGTTCGGCATGACCGGGGTCACTGTTTTTGTGTATAAAAAATAAAAAATGAAAAATAAAAAATCTGAGCTTTTTTTGTGAAAATGGTTCTAAAATATTTTTTAGGCCTGTCCAAAATGTTGCTAGTTCGGCATGATCGGAGTCATCGTTTTTGATGACAAAAATAGAAATCTGCAATTTTTTGTGAAAATAGTTTTAAAAAGTTTTTTAGGCCTGTCCAGAATGTCGCTAGTTCGGCATGACCGGGGTCACGTTTTTGTGTCGTGAAAATAAAAAAAAATATCTGCAATTTTTTGTGAAAATGGTTATAAAATGTTTTTTTAGGCCTGTCCAGAATGTCGATAGTTCGGCATGACCGGGGAAACTGTTTTTGTGTCAAAAAATGAAGAAAAAAAAATCTGAGCTAATTTTGTGAAAATTGTTCTAAAATGTTTTTTTAGGCCTGTCCAAAATGTCGCTAGTTCGGCATGATCGGAGTCATTGTTTTTGGTGACAAAAATAGAAATCTGCAATTTTTGTGAAAATAGTTTTTAAATGTTTTTTAGGCCTGTCCATAATGTCGCTTAGTTCAGCATGACGGGGTCACTGTTTTTGTGTCGTGAAAATGAAAAAAAATATCTGCAATTTTTTGTGAAAATGGTTATAAAATGTTTTTTAGGCCTGTCTAGAATGTCGATAGTTCGGCATGACCGGGGTCACTGTTTTTGTGTAAAAAATGAAAAAAAAAATCTGAGCTATTTTTGTGAAAATTGTTCTAAAATGTTTTTTTTAGGCCTGTCCAAAATGTCGCTAGTTCGGCATGATCGGAGTCATTGTTTTTGGTGACAAAAATAGAAATCTGCAATATTTTGTGAAAATTGTTTTAAAATGTTTTTTTAGGCCTGTCCAGAATGTCGCTAGTTCGGCATGACCGGGGTCACTGTTTTTGTGTCGTGAAAATGATAAAAAAATATCTGCAATTTTTTGTGAAAATGGTTATAAAATGTTTTTTTAGGCCTGTCCAGAATGTCGATAGTTCGGCATGACCGGGGTCACTGTTTTTGTGTCAAAAATAATAAAAAATGAAAAATAAAAAATCGGAGCTTTTTTTGCGAAAATGGTTCTAAAATGTTTTTTTTAGGCCTGTCCAAAATGTCGCTAGTTCGGCATGATCGGAGTCATTGTTTTTGGTGACAAAAATAGAAATCTGCAATATTTTGTGAAAATTGTTCTAAAATGTTTTTTTTAGGCCTGTCCAAAATGTCGCTAGTTCGGCATGATCGGAGTCATTGTTTTTGGTGACAAAAATAGAAATCTGCAATATTTTGTGAAAATTGTTCTAAAATGTTTTTTTTAGGCCTGTCCAAAATGTCGCTAGTTCGGCATGATCGGAGTCATTGTTTTTGGTGACAAAAATAGAAATCTGCAATATTTTGTGAAAATTGTTCTAAAATGTTTTTTTTAGGCCTGTCCAAAATGTCGCTAGTTCGGCATGATCGGAGTCATTGTTTTTGGTGACAAAAATAGAAATCTGCAATATTTTGTGAAAATTGTTCTAAAATGTTTTTTTTAGGCCTGTCCAAAATGTCGCTAGTTCGGCATGATCGGAGTCATTGTTTTTGGTGACAAAAATAGAAATCTGCAATTTTTGTGAAAATAGTTTTAATATGTTTTTTAGGCCTGTCCAGAATGTCGCTAGTTCGGCATGACCGGGGTCACTGTTTTTGTGTCGTGAAAATGAAAAAAAATATCTGCAATTTTTTGTGAAAATGGTTATAAAATATTTTTTAGGCCTGTCCAGAATGTCGATAGTTCGGCATGACCGGGGTCACTGTTTTTGTGTCAAAAAATGAAAAAAAAAATCTGAGCTATTTTTGTGAAAATTGTTCTAAAATGTTTTTTTTAGGCCTGTCCAAAATGTCGCTAGTTCGGCATGATCGGAGTCATTGTTTTTGGTGACAAAAATAGAAATCTGCAATATTTTGTGAAAATTGTTTTAAAATGTTTTTTTAGGCCTGTCCAGAATGTCGCTAGTTCGGCATGACCGGGGTCACTGTTTTTGTGTCGTGAAAATGATAAAAAAATATCTGCAATTTTTTGTGAAAATGGTTATAAAATGTTTTTTTAGGCCTGTCCAGAATGTCGATAGTTCGGCATGACCGGGGTCACTGTTTTTGTGTCAAAAATAATAAAAAATGAAAAATAAAAAATCGGAGCTTTTTTTGCGAAAATGGTTCTAAAATGTTTTTTTTAGGCCTGTCCAAAATGTCGCTAGTTCGGCATGATCGGAGTCATTGTTTTTGGTGACAAAAATAGAAATCTGCAATATTTTGTGAAAATTGTTCTAAAATGTTTTTTTTAGGCCTGTCCAAAATGTCGCTAGTTCGGCATGATCGGAGTCATTGTTTTTGGTGACAAAAATAGAAATCTGCAATTTTTTGTGAAAATAGTTTTAATATGTTTTTTTAGGCCTGTCCAGAATGTCGCTAGTTCGGCATGACCGGGGTCACTGTTTTTGTGTCGTGAAAATGAAAAAAAAATATCTGCAATTTTTTGTGAAAATGGTTATAAAATATTTTTTTAGGCCTGTCCAGAATGTCGATAGTTCGGCATGACCGGGGTCACTGTTTTTGTGTCAAAAAATGAAAAAAAAAAATCTGAGCTATTTTTGTGAAAATTGTTCTAAAATGTTTTGTTTAGGCCTGTCCAAAATGTCGCTAGTTCGGCATGATCGGAGTCATTGTTTTTGGTGACAAAAATAGAAATCTGCAATTTTTTGTGAAAATAGTTTTAAAATGTTTTTTTAGGCCTGTCCAGATTGTTGCTAGTTCGGCATGACCGGGGTCACTGTTTTTGTGTCGTGAAAATGAAAAAAAAATATCTGCAATTTTTTGTGAAAATGGTTATAAAATGTTTTTTTAGGCCTGTCCAGAATGTCGATAGTTCGGCATGACCGGGGTCACTGTTTTTGTGTCAAAAAATGAAAAAAAAAATCTGAGCTATTTTTGTGAAAGTTGTTCTAAAATGTTTTTTTTAGGCCTGTCCAAAATGTCGATAGTTCGGCATGACCGGGGTCACTGTTTTTGGTGACAAAAATAGAAATCTGCAATTTTTTGTGAAAATAGTTTTAAAATGTTTTTTTAGGCCTGTCCAGAATGTCGCTAGTTCGGCATGACCGGGGTCACTGTTTTTGTGTCGTGAAAATGAAAAAAAAATATCTGCAATTTTTTGTGAAAATGGTTATAAAATGTTTTTTTAGGCCTGTCCAGAATGTCGATAGTTCGGCATGACCGGGGAAACTGTTTTTGTGTCAAAAATGAAAAAAAAATCTGAGCTATTTTTGTGAAAATAGTTTTAAAATGTTTTTTAGGCCTGTCCAGAATGTCGCTAGTTCGGCATGACCGGGGTCACTGTTTTTGTGTCGTGAAAATGAAAAAAAATATCTGCAATTTTTTGTGAAAATGGTTATAAAATGTTTTTTAGGCCTGAAGAAAAAAAAAATCTGAGCTATTTTTGTGAAAATTGTTCTAAAATGTTTTTTTAGGCCTGTCCAAAATGTCGCTAGTTCGGCATGATCGGAGTCATTGTTTTTGGTGACAAAAATAGAAATCTGCAATTTTTGTGAAAATAGTTTTAAAATGTTTTTTAGGCCTGTCCAGAATGTCGCTTAGTTCAGCATGACCGGGGTCACTGTTTTTGTGTCGTGAAAATGAAAAAAAATATCTGCAATTTGTTGTGAAAATGGTTATAAAATGTTTTTTTAGGCCTGTCCAGAATGTCGATAGTTCGGCATGACCGGGGTCACTGTTTTTGTGTCAAAAATGAAGAAAAAAATCTGAGCTATTTTTGTGAAAATTGTTCTAAAATGTTTTTTTAGGCCTGTCCAGAATGTCGCTAGTTCGGCATGACCGGGGTCACTGTTTTTGTGTCGTGAAAATGATAAAAAATATCTGCAATTTTTGTGAAAATGGTTATAAAATGTTTTTTAGGCCTGTCCAGATTGTCGATAGTTCGGCATGACCGGGGTCACTGTTTTTGTGTCAAAAATAAAAAAATGAAAAATAAAAAATCGGAGCTTTTTTGCGAAAATGGTTCTAAAATGTTTTTTTAGGCCTGTCCAAAATGTCGCTAGTTCGGCATGATCGGAGTCATTGTTTTTGGTGACAAAAATAGAAATCTGCAATATTTTGTGAAAATTGTTCTAAAATGTTTTTTTTAGGCCTGTCCAAAATGTCGCTAGTTCGGCATGATCGGAGTCATTGTTTTTGGTGACAAAAATAGAAATCTGCAATTTTTTGTGAAAATAGTTTTAATATGTTTTTTTAGGCCTGTCCAGAATGTCGCTAGTTCGGCATGACCGGGGTCACTGTTTTTGTGTCGTGAAAATGAAAAAAAAATATCTGCAATTTTTTGTGAAAATGGTTATAAAATATTTTTTTAGGCCTGTCCAGAATGTCGATAGTTCGGCATGACCGGGGTCACTGTTTTTGTGTCAAAAAATGAAAAAAAAAATCTGAGCTATTTTTGTGAAAATTGTTCTAAAATGTTTTGTTTAGGCCTGTCCAAAATGTCGCTAGTTCGGCATGATCGGAGTCATTGTTTTTGGTGACAAAAATAGAAATCTGCAATTTTTTGTGAAAATAGTTTTAAAATGTTTTTTTAGGCCTGTCCAGATTGTTGCTAGTTCGGCATGACCGGGGTCACTGTTTTTGTGTCGTGAAAATGAAAAAAAAATATCTGCAATTTTTTGTGAAAATGGTTATAAAATGTTTTTTAGGCCTGTCCAGAATGTCGATAGTTCGGCATGACCGGGGTCACTGTTTTTGTGTCAAAAAATGAAAAAAAAAATCTGAGCTATTTTTGTGAAAGTTGTTCTAAAATGTTTTTTTAGGCCTGTCCAAAATGTCGATAGTTCGGCATGACCGGGGTCACTGTTTTTGGTGACAAAAATAGAAATCTGCAATTTTTGTGAAAATAGTTTTAAAATGTTTTTTAGGCCTGTCCAGAATGTCGCTAGTTCGGCATGACCGGGGTCACTGTTTTTGTGTCGTGAAAATGAAAAAAAATATCTGCAATTTTTTGTGAAAATGGTTATAAAATGTTTTTTTAGGCCTGTCCAGAATGTCGATAGTTCGGCATGACCGGGGAAACTGTTTTTGTGTCAAAAATGAAAAAAAAATCTGAGCTATTTTTGTGAAAATAGTTTTAAAATGTTTTTTAGGCCTGTCCAGAATGTCGCTAGTTCGGCATGACCGGGGTCACTGTTTTTGTGTCGTGAAAATGAAAAAAAATATCTGCAATTTTTTGTGAAAATGGTTATAAAATGTTTTTTTAGGCCTGAAGAAAAAAAAATCTGAGCTATTTTTGTGAAAATTGTTCTAAAATGTTTTTTTAGGCCTGTCCAAAATGTCGCTAGTTCGGCATGATCGGAGTCATTGTTTTTGGTGACAAAAATAGAAATCTGCAATTTTTGTGAAAATAGTTTTAAAATGTTTTTTAGGCCTGTCCATAATGTCGCTAGTTCAGCATGACGGGGTCACTGTTTTTGTGTCGTGAAAATGAAAAAAATATCTGCAATTTGTTGTGAAAATGGTTATAAAATGTTTTTTTAGGCCTGTCCAGAATGTCGATAGTTCGGCATGACCGGGGTCACTGTTTTTGTGTCAAAAAATGAAGAAAAAAATCTGAGCTATTTTTGTGAAAATTGTTCTAAAATGTTTTTTTAGGCCTGTCCAAAATGTCGCTAGTTCGGCATGATCGGAGTCATTGTTTTTGGTGACAAAAATAGAAATCTGCAATTTTTGTGAAAATAGTTTTAAAATGTTTTTTAGGCCTGTCCAGAATGTCGCTAGTTCGGCATGACCGGGGTCACTGTTTTTGTGTCGTGAAAATGAAAAAAATATATCTGCAATTTTTTGTGAAAATGGTTATAAAATGTTTTTTTAGGCCTGTCCAGAATGTCGATAGTTCGGCATGACCAGGGAAACTGTTTTTGTGTCAAAAAATGAAAAAAAAAATCTGAGCTATTTTTGTGAAAATAGTTTTAAAATGTTTTTTAGGCCTGTCCAGAATGTCGCTAGTTCGGCATGACCGGGGTCACTGTTTTTGTGTCGTGAAAATGAAAAAAAAATATCTGCAATTTTTTGTGAAAATGGTTATAAAATGTTTTTTTAGGCCTGAAGAAAAAAAAGAATCTGAGCTATTTTTGTGAAAATTGTTCTAAAATGGTTTTTTAGGCCTGTCCAAAATGTCGCTAGTTCGGCATGATCGGAGTCATTGTTTTTGGTGACAAAAATAGAAATCTGCAATTTTTGTGAAAATAGTTTTAAAATGTTTTTTTAGGCCTGTCCATAATGTCGCTAGTTCAGCATGTCGGGGTCACTGTTTTTGTGTCGTGAAAATGAAAAAAAAATATCTGCAATTTTTTGTGAAAATGGTTATAAAATGTTTTTTTAGGCCTGTCCAGAATGTCGATAGTTCGGCATGAATGGGGTCACTGTTTTTGTGTCAAAAAATGAAAAAAAAAATCTGAGCTATTTTTGTGAAAATTGTTCTAAAATGTTTTTTTTTAGGCCTGTCCAAAATGTCGCTAGTTCGGCATGATCGGAGTCATTGTTTTTGGTGACAAAAATAGAAATCTGCAATTTTTTGTGAAAATAGTTTTAAAATGTTTTTTTAGGCCTGTCCAGAATGTCGCCAGTTCGGCATGATCGGAGTCATTGTTTTTGGTGACAAAAATAGAAATCTGCAATTTTTTGTGAAAATAGTTTTAAAATGTTTTTTAGGCCTGTCCAGAATGTCGATAGTTCGGCATGACCGGGGTCACTGTTTTTGTGTCAAAAATGAAAAAAAAATCTGAGCTATTTTTGTGAAAATTGTTCTAAAATGTTTTTTTAGGCCTGTCCAAAATGTCGCTAGTTCGGCATGATCGGAGTCATTGTTTTTGGTGACAAAAATAGAAATCTGCAATATTTTGTGAAAATTGTTCTAAAATGTTTTTTTAGGCCTGTCCAAAATGTCGCTAGTTCGGCATGATCGGAGTCATTGTTTTTGGTGACAAAAATAGAAATCTGCAATATTTTGTGAAAATTGTTCTAAAATGTTTTTTTAGGCCTGTCCAAAATGTCGCTAGTTCGGCATGATCGGAGTCATTGTTTTTGGTGACAAAAATAGAAATCTGCAATTTTTGTGAAAATAGTTTTAATATGTTTTTTAGGCCTGTCCAGAATGTCGCTAGTTCGGCATGACCGGGGTCACTGTTTTTGTGTCGTGAAAATGAAAAAAAAATATCTGCAATTTTTTGTGAAAATGGTTATAAAATATTTTTTTAGGCCTGTCCAGAATGTCGATAGTTCGGCATGACCGGGGTCACTGTTTTTGTGTCAAAAAATGAAAAAAAAAATCTGAGCTATTTTTGTGAAAATTGTTCTAAAATGTTTTTTTTAGGCCTGTCCAAAATGTCGCTAGTTCGGCATGATCGGAGTCATTGTTTTTGGTGACAAAAATAGAAATCTGCAATATTTTGTGAAAATAGTTTTAAAATGTTTTTTTAGGCCTGTCCAGAATGTCGCTAGTTCGGCATGACCGGGGTCACTGTTTTTGTGTCGTGAAAATGATAAAAAAATATCTGCAATTTTTTGTGAAAATGGTTATAAAATGTTTTTTTAGGCCTGTCCAGAATGTCGATAGTTCGGCATGACCGGGGTCACTGTTTTTGTGTCAAAAATAATAAAAAATGAAAAATAAAAAATCGGAGCTTTTTTTGCGAAAATGGTTCTAAAATGTTTTTTTTAGGCCTGTCCAAAATGTCGCTAGTTCGGCATGATCGGAGTCATTGTTTTTGGTGACAAAAATAGAAATCTGCAATATTTTGTGAAAATTGTTCTAAAATGTTTTTTTTAGGCCTGTCCAAAATGTCGCTAGTTCGGCATGATCGGAGTCATTGTTTTTGGTGACAAAAATAGAAATCTGCAATTTTTTGTGAAAATAGTTTTAATATGTTTTTTTAGGCCTGTCCAGAATGTCGCTAGTTCGGCATGACCGGGGTCACTGTTTTTGTGTCGTGAAAATGAAAAAAAAATATCTGCAATTTTTTGTGAAAATGGTTATAAAATATTTTTTTAGGCCTGTCCAGAATGTCGATAGTTCGGCATGACCGGGGTCACTGTTTTTGTGTCAAAAAATGAAAAAAAAAATCTGAGCTATTTTTGTGAAAATTGTTCTAAAATGTTTTGTTTAGGCCTGTCCAAAATGTCGCTAGTTCGGCATGATCGGAGTCATTGTTTTTGGTGACAAAAATAGAAATCTGCAATTTTTGTGAAAATAGTTTTAAAATGTTTTTTAGGCCTGTCCAGATTGTTGCTAGTTCGGCATGACCGGGGTCACTGTTTTTGTGTCGTGAAAATGAAAAAAAATATCTGCAATTTTTGTGAAAATGGTTATAAAATGTTTTTTAGGCCTGTCCAGAATGTCGATAGTTCGGCATGACCGGGGTCACTGTTTTTGTGTCAAAAATGAAAAAAAAAATCTGAGCTATTTTTGTGAAAGTTGTTCTAAAATGTTTTTTTAGGCCTGTCCAAAATGTCGATAGTTCGGCATGACCGGGGTCACTGTTTTTGGTGACAAAAATAGAAATCTGCAATTTTTGTGAAAATAGTTTTAAAATGTTTTTTTAGGCCTGTCCAGAATGTCGCTAGTTCGGCATGACCGGGGTCACTGTTTTTGTGTCGTGAAAATGAAAAAAAAATATCTGCAATTTTTTGTGAAAATGGTTATAAAATGTTTTTTTAGGCCTGTCCAGAATGTCGATAGTTCGGCATGACCGGGGAAACTGTTTTTGTGTCAAAAAATGAAAAAAAAAAATCTGAGCTATTTTTGTGAAAATAGTTCTAAAATGTTTTTTAGGCCTGTCCAGAATGTCGCTAGTTCGGCATGACCGGGGTCACTGTTTTTGTGTCGTGAAAATGAAAAAAAAATATCTGCAATTTTTTGTGAAAATGGTTATAAAATGTTTTTTTAGGCCTGAAGAAAAAAAAAAATCTGAGCTATTTTTGTGAAAATTGTTCTAAAATGTTTTTTTTAGGCCTGTCCAAAATGTCGCTAGTTCGGCATGATCGGAGTCATTGTTTTTGGTGACAAAAATAGAAATCTGCAATTTTTGTGAAAATAGTTTTAAAATGTTTTTTTAGGCCTGTCCATAATGTCGCTAGTTCAGCATGACGGGGTCACTGTTTTTGTGTCGTGAAAATGAAAAAAAAATATCTGCAATTTGTTGTGAAAATGGTTATAAAATGTTTTTTTAGGCCTGTCCAGAATGTCGATAGTTCGGCATGACCGGGGTCACTGTTTTTGTGTCAAAAAATGAAGAAAAAAAATCTGAGCTATTTTTGTGAAAATTGTTCTAAAATGTTTTTTTTAGGCCTGTCCAGAATGTCGCTAGTTCGGCATGACCGGGGTCACTGTTTTTGTGTCGTGAAAATGATAAAAAAATATCTGCAATTTTTTGTGAAAATGGTTATAAAATGTTTTTTTAGGCCTGTCCAGATTGTCGATAGTTCGGCATGACCGGGGTCACTGTTTTTGTGTCAAAAATAATAAAAAATGAAAAATAAAAAATCGGAGCTTTTTTGCGAAAATGGTTCTAAAATGTTTTTTTAGGCCTGTCCAAAATGTCGCTAGTTCGGCATGATCGGAGTCATTGTTTTTGGTGACAAAAATAGAAATCTGCAATATTTTGTGAAAATTGTTCTAAAATGTTTTTTTAGGCCTGTCCAAAATGTCGCTAGTTCGGCATGATCGGAGTCATTGTTTTTGGTGACAAAAATAGAAATCTGCAATTTTTTGTGAAAATAGTTTTAATATGTTTTTTAGGCCTGTCCAGAATGTCGCTAGTTCGGCATGACCGGGGTCACTGTTTTTGTGTCGTGAAAATGAAAAAAATATCTGCAATTTTTTGTGAAAATGGTTATAAAATATTTTTTAGGCCTGTCCAGAATGTCGATAGTTCGGCATGACCGGGGTCACTGTTTTTGTGTCAAAAAATGAAAAAAAAAATCTGAGCTATTTTTGTGAAAATTGTTCTAAAATGTTTTGTTTAGGCCTGTCCAAAATGTCGCTAGTTCGGCATGATCGGAGTCATTGTTTTTGGTGACAAAAATAGAAATCTGCAATTTTTGTGAAAATAGTTTTAAAATGTTTTTTTAGGCCTGTCCAGATTGTTGCTAGTTCGGCATGACCGGGGTCACTGTTTTTGTGTCGTGAAAATGAAAAAAAAATATCTGCAATTTTTTGTGAAAATGGTTATAAAATGTTTTTTTAGGCCTGTCCAGAATGTCGATAGTTCGGCATGACCGGGGTCACTGTTTTTGTGTCAAAAAATGAAAAAAAAAATCTGAGCTATTTTTGTGAAAGTTGTTCTAAAATGTTTTTTTAGGCCTGTCCAAAATGTCGATAGTTCGGCATGACCGGGGTCACTGTTTTTGGTGACAAAAATAGAAATCTGCAATTTTTGTGAAAATAGTTTTAAAATGTTTTTTAGGCCTGTCCAGAATGTCGCTAGTTCGGCATGACCGGGGTCACTGTTTTTGTGTCGTGAAAATGAAAAAAAATATCTGCAATTTTTTGTGAAAATGGTTATAAAATGTTTTTTTAGGCCTGTCCAGAATGTCGATAGTTCGGCATGACCGGGGAAACTGTTTTTGTGTCAAAAATGAAAAAAAAAATCTGAGCTATTTTTGTGAAAATAGTTTTAAAATGTTTTTTTAGGCCTGTCCAGAATGTCGCTAGTTCGGCATGACCGGGGTCACTGTTTTTGTGTCGTGAAAATGAAAAAAAATATCTGCAATTTTTTGTGAAAATGGTTATAAAATGTTTTTTAGGCCTGAAGAAAAAAAAAATCTGAGCTATTTTTGTGAAAATTGTTCTAAAATGTTTTTTTAGGCCTGTCCAAAATGTCGCTAGTTCGGCATGATCGGAGTCATTGTTTTTGGTGACAAAAATAGAAATCTGCAATTTTTGTGAAAATAGTTTTAAAATGTTTTTTTAGGCCTGTCCATAATGTCGCTTAGTTCAGCATGACGGGGTCACTGTTTTTGTGTCGTGAAAATGAAAAAAAATATCTGCAATTTGTTGTGAAAATGGTTATAAAATGTTTTTTAGGCCTGTCCAGAATGTCGATAGTTCGGCATGACCGGGGTCACTGTTTTTGTGTCAAAAAATGAAGAAAAAAATCTGAGCTATTTTTGTGAAAATTGTTCTAAAATGTTTTTTTAGGCCTGTCCAAAATGTCGCTAGTTCGGCATGATCGGAGTCATTGTTTTTGGTGACAAAAATAGAAATCTGCAATTTTTTGTGAAAATAGTTTTAAAATGTTTTTTTAGGCCTGTCCAGAATGTCGCTAGTTCGGCATGACCGGGGTCACTGTTTTTGTGTCGTGAAAATGAAAAAAAAATATCTGCAATTTTTTGTGAAAATGGTTATAAAATGTTTTTTTAGGCCTGTCCAGAATGTCGATAGTTCGGCATGACCAGGGAAACTGTTTTTGTGTCAAAAAATGAAAAAAAAAAATCTGAGCTATTTTTGTGAAAATAGTTTTAAAATGTTTTTTTAGGCCTGTCCAGAATGTCGCTAGTTCGGCATGACCGGGGTCACTGTTTTTGTGTCGTGAAAATGAAAAAAAAATATCTGCAATTTTTTGTGAAAATGGTTATAAAATGTTTTTTTAGGCCTGAAGAAAAAAAGAATCTGAGCTATTTTTGTGAAAATTGTTCTAAAATGGTTTTTTAGGCCTGTCCAAAATGTCGCTAGTTCGGCATGATCGGAGTCATTGTTTTTGGTGACAAAAATAGAAATCTGCAATTTTTGTGAAAATAGTTTTAAAATGTTTTTTAGGCCTGTCCATAATGTCGCTAGTTCAGCATGACGGGGTCACTGTTTTTGTGTCGTGAAAATGAAAAAAAATATCTGCAATTTTTTGTGAAAATGGTTATAAAATGTTTTTTTAGGCCTGTCCAGAATGTCGATAGTTCGGCATGAATGGGGTCACTGTTTTTGTGTCAAAAAATGAAAAAAAAAATCTGAGCTATTTTTGTGAAAATTGTTCTAAAATGTTTTTTTTAGGCCTGTCCAAAATGTCGCTAGTTCGGCATGATCGGAGTCATTGTTTTTGGTGACAAAAATAGAAATCTGCAATTTTTTGTGAAAATAGTTTTAAAATGTTTTTTAGGCCTGTCCAGAATGTCGCCAGTTCGGCATGATCGGAGTCATTGTTTTTGGTGACAAAAATAGAAATCTGCAATTTTTGTGAAAATAGTTTTAAAATGTTTTTTAGGCCTGTCCAGAATGTCGATAGTTCGGCATGACCGGGGTCACTGTTTTTGTGTCAAAAATGAAAAAAAAAATCTGAGCTATTTTTGTGAAAATTGTTCTAAAATGTTTTTTTAGGCCTGTCCAAAATGTCGCTAGTTCGGCATGATCGGAGTCATTGTTTTTGGTGACAAAAATAGAAATCTGCAATTTTTGTGAAAATAGTTTTAAAATGTTTTTTAGGCCTGTACAGAATGTCGCTAGTTCGGTCACTGTTTTTGTGTCGTGAAAATGAAAAAAAATATCTGCATTTTTTGTGAGAATAGTTATAAAATGTTTTTTAGGCCTGTCCAGAATGTCGATAGTTCGGCATGACCGGGGTCACTGTTTTTGTGTCAAAAAATGAAAAAAAAAATCTGAGCTATTTTTGTGAAAATTGTTCTAAAATGTTTTTTTTAGGCCTGTCCAAAATGTCGATAGTTAGGCATGACCGGGGTCACTGTTTTTGGAGACAAAAATAGAAATCTGCAATATTTTGTGAAAATAGTTTTAAAATGTTTTTTTAGGCCTGTCCAGAATGTCGCTAGTTCGGCATGACCGGGGTCACTGTTTTTGTGTCGTGAAAATGATAAAAAAATATCTGCAATTTTTTGTGAAAATGGTTATAAAATGTTTTTTTAGGCCTGTCCAGAATGTCGATAGTTCGGCATGACCGGGGTCACTGTTTTTGTGTCAAAAAAAATAAAAAATGAAAAATAAAAAATCGGAGCTTTTTTTGTGAAAATGGTTCTAAAATGTTTTTTTAGGCCTGTCCAAAATGTCGCTAGTTCGGCATGATCGGAGTCATTGTTTTTGGTGACAAAAATAGAAATCTGCAATTTTTGTGAAAATAGTTTTTAAATGTTTTTTAGGCCTGTCCATAATGTCGCTAGTTCAGCATGACGGGGTCACTGTTTTTGTGTCGTGAAAATGAAAAAAAAATATCTGCAATTTTTTGTGAAAATGGTTATAAAATGTTTTTTTAGGCCTGTCTAGAATGTCGATAGTTCGGCATGACCGGGGTCACTGTTTTTGTGTCAAAAAATGAAGAAAAAAATCTGAGCTATTTTTGTGAAAATTGTTCTAAAATGTTTTTTTTAGGCCTGTCCAAAATGTCGCTAGTTCGGCATGATCGGAGTCATTGTTTTTGGTGACAAAAATAGAAATCTGCAATATTTTGTGAAAATTGTTCTAAAATGTTTTTTTTAGGCCTGTCCAAAATGTCGCTAGTTCGGCATGATCGGAGTCATTGTTTTTGGTGACAAAAATAGAAATCTGCAATTTTTGTGAAAATAGTTTTAATATGTTTTTTTAGGCCTGTCCAGAATGTCGCTAGTTCGGCATGACCGGGGTCACTGTTTTTGTGTCGTGAAAATGAAAAAAAAATATCTGCAATTTTTTGTGAAAATGGTTATAAAATATTTTTTTAGGCCTGTCCAGAATGTCGATAGTTCGGCATGACCGGGGTCACTGTTTTTGTGTCAAAAAATGAAAAAAAAAATCTGAGCTATTTTTGTGAAAATTGTTCTAAAATGTTTTGTTTAGGCCTGTCCAAAATGTCGCTAGTTCGGCATGATCGGAGTCATTGTTTTTGGTGACAAAAATAGAAATCTGCAATTTTTGTGAAAATAGTTTTAAAATGTTTTTTAGGCCTGTCCAGAATGTCGCTAGTTCGGCATGACCGGGGTCACTGTTTTTGTGTCGTGAAAATGAAAAAAAATATCTGCAATTTTTTGTGAAAATGGTTATAAAATGTTTTTTTAGGCCTGTCCAGAATGTCGATAGTTCGGCATGACCGGGGTCACTGTTTTTGTGTCAAAAAATGAAAAAAAAATCTGAGCTATTTTTGTGAAAGTTGTTCTAAAATGTTTTTTTAGGCCTGTCCAAAATGTCGATAGTTCGGCATGACCGGGGTCACTGTTTTTGGAGACAAAAATAGAAATCTGCAATTTTTGTGAAAATAGTTTTAAAATGTTTTTTTAGGCCTGTCCAGAATGTCGCTAGTTCGGCATGACCGGGGTCACTGTTTTTGTGTCGTGAAAATGAAAAAAAATATCTGCAATTTTTTGTGAAAATGGTTATAAAATGTTTTTTAGGGCTGTCCAGAATGTCGATAGTTCGGCATGACCGGGGAAACTGTTTTTGTGTCAAAAAATGAAAAAAAAATCTGAGCTATTTTTGTGAAAATAGTTCTAAAATGCTTTTTTAGGCCTGTCCAGAATGTCGCTAGTTCGGCATGACCGGGGTCACTGTTTTTGTGTCGTGAAAATGAAAAAAAATATCTGCAATTTTTTGTGAAAATGGTTATAAAATGTTTTTTAGGCCTGAAGAAAAAAAAAATCTGAGCTATTTTTGTGAAAATTGTTCTAAAATGTTTTTTTAGGCCTGTCCAAAATGTCGCTAGTTCGGCATGATCGGAGTCATTGTTTTTGGTGACAAAAATAGAAATCTGCAATTTTTGTGAAAATAGTTTTAAAATGTTTTTTAGGCCTGTCCATAATGTCGCTAGTTCAGCATGACCGGGGTCACTGTTTTTGTGTCGTGAAAATGAAAAAAAATATCTGCAATTTGTTGTGAAAATGGTTATAAAATGTTTTTTAGGCCTGTCCAGAATGTCGATAGTTCGGCATGACCGGGGTCACTGTTTTTGTGTCAAAAATGAAGAAAAAAATCTGAGCTATTTTTGTGAAAATTGTTCTAAAATGTTTTTTTAGGCCTGTCCAAAATGTCGCTAGTTCGGCATGATCGGAGTAATTGTTTTTGGTGACAAAAATAGAAATCTGCTATTTTTGTGAAAATAGTTTTAAAATGTTTTTTTAGGCCTGTACAGAATGTCGCTAGTTTCGGTCATTGTTTTTGTGTCGTGAAAATGAAAAAAAATATCTGCATTTTTTTGTGAGAATAGTTATAAAATGTTTTTTAGGCCTGTCCAGAATGTCGATAGTTCGGCATGACCGGGGTCACTGTTTTTGTGTCAAAAAATGAAAAAAAAAATCTGAGCTATTTTTGTGAAAATTGTTCTAAAATGTTTTTTTAGGCCTGTCCAAAATGTCGATAGTTCGGCATGACCGGAGTCACTGTTTTTGGAGACAAAAATAGAAATCTGCAATTTTTTGTGAAAATAGTTTTAAAATGTTTTTTAGGCCTGTCCAGAATGTCGCTAGTTCGGCATGACCGGGGTCACTGTTTTTGTGTCGTGAAAATGAAAAAAAATATCTGCAATTTTTTGTGAAAATGGTTATAAAATGTTTTTTTAGGCCTGTCCAGAATGTCGATAGTTCGGCATGACCGGGGTCACTGTTTTTGTGTCAAAAATGAAAAAAAAAATCTGAGCTATTTTTGTGAAAGTTGTTCTAAAATGTTTTTTTAGGCCTGTCCAAAATGTCGCTAGTTCGGCATGATCGGGGTCATTGTTTTTGGTGACAAAAATAGAAATCTGCAATTTTTGTGAAAATAGTTTTTAAAAATGTTTTTTAGGCCTGTCCAGAATGTCGCTAGTTCGGCATGACCGGGGTCACTGTTTTTGTGTCGTGAAAATGAAAAAAAATATCTGCAATTTTTTGTGAAAATGGTTATAAAATGTTTTTTTAGGCCTGTCCAGAATGTCGATAGTTCGGCATGACCGGGGTCACTGTTTTTGTGTCAAAAAATGAAAAAAAAATCTGAGCTATTTTTGTGAAAATTGTTCTAAAATGTTTTTTTAGGCCTGTCCAAAATGTCGATAGTTCGGCATGACCGGGGGTCACTGTTTTTGGAAACAAAAATAGAAATCTGCAATTTTTGTGAAAATAGTTTTAAAATGTTTTTTTAGGCCTGTCCAGAATGTCGCTAGTTCGGCATGACCGGGGTCACTGTTTTTGTGTCGTGAAAATGAAAAAAAATATCTGCATTTTTTGTGAAAATGGTTATAAAATGTTTTTTTAGGGTTGTCCAGAATGTCGATAGTTCGGCATGACCGGGGTCACTGTTTTTGTGTCAAAAAATGAAAAAAAAAAATCTGAGCTATTTTTGTGAAAATTGTTCTAAAATGCTTTTTTTAGGCCTGTCCAAAATGTCGCTAGTTCGGCATGATCGGAGTCATTGTTTTTGGTGACAAAAATAGAAATCTGCAATTTTTTGTGAAAATAGTTTTAAAATGTTTTTTAGGCCTGTCCAGAATGTCGCTAGTTCGGCATGACCGGGGTCACTGTTTTTGTGTCGTGAAAATGAAAAAAAATATCAGCAATTTTTTGTGAAAATGGTTATAAAATGTTTTTTAGGCCTGTCCAGAATGTCGATAGTTCGGCATGACCGGGGTCACTGTTTTTGTGTCAAAAAATGAAAAAAAAAATCTGAGCTATTTTTGTGAAAATTGTTCTAAAATGTTTTTTTAGGCCTGTCCAAAATGTCGATAGTTCGGCATGACCGGGGAAACTGTTTTCGTGTCAAAAATGAAGAAAAAAAAATCTGAGCTATTTTTGTGAAAATTGTTCTAAAATGTTTTTTTAGGCCTGTCCAAAATGTCGCTAGTTCGGCATGATCGGAGTCATTGTTTTTGGTGACAAAAATAGAAATCTGCAATTTTTTGTGAAAATAGTTTTAAAATGTTTTTTTAGGCCTGTCCATAATGTCGCTAGTTCAGCATGTCGGGGTCACTGTTTTTGTGTCAAAAAATGAAAAAAAAAAATCTGAGCTATTTTTGTGAAAATTGTTCTAAAATGTTTTTTTTAGGCCTGTCCAAAATGTCGCTAGTTCGGCATGATCGGAGTCATTGTTTTTGGTGACAAAAATAGAAATCTGCAATTTTTTGTGAAAATTGTTTTAAAATGTTTTTTAAGGCCTGTCCAGAATGTCGCTAGTTCGGCATGATCGGAGTCATTGTTTTTGGTGACAAAAATAGAAATCTGCAATTTTTTGTGAAAATAGTTTTAAAATGTTTTTTTAGGCCTGTCCAGAATGTCGCTAGTTCGTCATGACCGGTGTCACTGTTTTTGTGTCACGAAAATGAAAAAAAAAAAATCTGCAATTTTTTGTGAAAATTGTTTTAGACATTTTTTTTAGGCCTGTCCAGAATGTCGCTTTTTCAGCTTGATCGGAGTCATCGTTTTTAGGGACAAATAGAAATCTGCAATTTTTTGTATAAATTGTTTTTAAAAAAAAAATTTAGGCCAGTCCGGAATGTTGCTAGTTCGGCATGACCGGGGTCACTTTTTTTGTGTCACGAAAAAGAAAAAAAAATATCTGCAATTTTTTGTGAAAATGGTTATAAAATGTTTTTTTAGGCCTGTCCAGAATGTCGCTAGTTCGGCATGACCTGTGTCACTGTTTTTGTGTCACGAAAATGAAAAAAAAAAATCTGCAATTTTTTGTGAAAATTGTTTTAGACATTTTTTTTAGGCCTGTCCAGAATGTCGCTAGTTCGGCATGACCGGGGTCACTGTTTTTGTGTCGTGAAAATGAAAAAAAAATATCTGCAATTTTTTGTGAAAATGGTTATAAAATGTTTTTTTAGGCCTGTCCAGAATGTCGATAGTTCGGCATGACCGGGGTCACTGTTTTTGTGTCAAAAAATGAAAAAAAAAAATCTGAGCTATTTTTGTGAAAATGGTTCTAAAATGTTTTTTTTAGGCCTGTCCAAAATGTCGCTAGTTCGGCATGATCAGAGTCATTGTTTTTGGTGACAAAAATAGAAATCTGCAATTTTTTGTGAAAATAGTTTTAAAATGTTTTTTTAGGCCTGTCCAGATTGTTGCTAGTTCGGCATGACCGGTGTCACTGTTTTTGTGTCGTGAAAATGAAAAAAAATATCTGCAATTTTTGTGAAAATGGTTATAAAATGTTTTTTTAGGCCTGTCCAGAATGTCGATAGTTCGGCATGACCGGGGTCACTGTTTTTGTGTCAAAAAATGAAAAAAAAAAATCTGAGCTATTTTTGTGAAAGTTGTTCTAAAATGTTTTTTTTAGGCCTGTCCAAAATGTCGATAGTTCGGCATGACCGGGGGTCACTGTTTTTGGTGACAAAAATAGAAATCTGCAATTTTTGTGAAAATAGTTTTAAAATGTTTTTTAGGCCTGTCCAGAATGTCGCTAGTTCGGCATGACCGGGGTCACTGTTTTTGTGTCGTGAAAATGAAAAAAAAATATCTGCAATTTTTTGTGAAAATGGTTATAAAATGTTTTTTTAGGCCTGAAGAAAAAAAAGAATCTGAGCTATTTTTGTGAAAATTGTTCTAAAATGGTTTTTTTAGGCCTGTCCAAAATGTCGCTAGTTCGGCATGATCGGAGTCATTGTTTTTGGTGACAAAAATAGAAATCTGCAATTTTTTGTGAAAATAGTTTTAAAATGTTTTTTTAGGCCTGTCCATAATGTCGCTAGTTCAGCATGTCGGGGTCACTGTTTTTGTGTCGTGAAAATGAAAAAAAAATATCTGCAATTTTTTGTGAAAATGGTTATAAAATGTTTTTTTAGGCCTGTCCAGAATGTCGATAGTTCGGCATGAATGGGGTCACTGTTTTTGTGTCAAAAAATGAAAAAAAAAATCTGAGCTATTTTTGTGAAAATTGTTCTAAAATGTTTTTTTTTAGGCCTGTCCAAAATGTCGCTAGTTCGGCATGATCGGAGTCATTGTTTTTGGTGACAAAAATAGAAATCTGCAATTTTTGTGAAAATAGTTTTAAAATGTTTTTTTAGGCCTGTCCAGAATGTCGCCAGTTCGGCATGATCGGAGTCATTGTTTTTGGTGACAAAAATAGAAATCTGCAATTTTTGTGAAAATAGTTTTAAAATGTTTTTTTAGGCCTGTCCAGAATGTCGATAGTTCGGCATGACCGGGGTCACTGTTTTTGTGTCAAAAAATGAAAAAAAAAATCTGAGCTATTTTTGTGAAAATTGTTCTAAAATGTTTTTTTTAGGCCTGTCCAAAATGTCGCTAGTTCGGCATGATCGGAGTCATTGTTTTTGGTGACAAAAATAGAAATCTGCAATTTTTGTGAAAATAGTTTTAAAATGTTTTTTAGGCCTGTACAGAATGTCGCTAGTTCGGTCACTGTTTTTGTGTCGTGAAAATGAAAAAAAATATCTGCATTTTTTTGTGAGAATAGTTATAAAATGTTTTTTAGGCCTGTCCAGAATGTCGATAGTTCGGCATGACCGGGGTCACTGTTTTTGTGTCAAAAATGAAAAAAAAATCTGAGCTATTTTTGTGAAAATTGTTCTAAAATGTTTTTTTAGGCCTGTCCAAAATGTCGATAGTTCGGCATGACCGGGGTCACTGTTTTTGGAGACAAAAATAGAAATCTGCAATTTTTGTGAAAATAGTTTTAAAATGTTTTTTTAGGCCTGTCCAGAATGTCGCTAGTTCGGCATGACCGGGGTCACTGTTTTTGTGTCAAAAATGAAAAAAAAAATCTGACCTATTTTTGTGAAAATTGTTCTAAAATGTTTTTTTAGGCCTGTCCAAAATGTCGCTAGTTCGGCATGATCGGAGTCATTGTTTTTGGTGACAAAAATAGAAATCTGCAATTTTTTGTGAAAATAGTTTTAAAATGTTTTTTAGGCCTGTCCAGAATGTCGCTTAGTTCGGCATGACCAGGGTCACTGTTTTTGTGTCGTGAAAATGAAAAAAAATATCAGCATTTTTTTGTGAGAATGGTTATAAAATGTTTTTTTAGGCCTGTCCAGAATGTCGATAGTTCGGCATGACCGGGGTCACTGTTTTTGTGTCAAAAAATGAACAAAAAAAATCTGAGCTATTTTTGTGAAAATTGTTCTAAAATGTTTTTTTTAGGCCTGTCCAAAATGTCGCTAGTTCGGCATGATCGGAGTCATTGTTTTTGGTGACAAAAATAGAAATCTGCAATTTTTTGTGAAAATAGTTTTAAAATGTTTTTTTAGGCCTGTCCAGAATGTCGCTAGTTCGGCATGACCGGGGTCACTGTTTTTGTGTCGTGAAAATGAAAAAAAAATATCTGCAATTTTTTGTGAAAATGGTTATAAAATGTTTTTTTAGGCCTGTCCAGAATGTCGATAGTTCGGCATGACCGGGGTCACTGTTTTTGTGTCAAAAAATGAAAAAAAAATCTGAGCTATTTTTGTGAAAATTGTTCTAAAATGTTTTTTTTAGGCCTGTCCAAAATGTCGATAGTTCGGCATGACCGGGGTCACTGTTTTTGGAAACAAAAATAGAAATCTGCAATTTTTTGTGAAAATAGTTTTAAAATGTTTTTTAGGCCTGTCCAGAATGTCGCTAGTTCGGCATGACCGGGGTCACTGTTTTTGTGTCGTGAAAATGAAAAAAAAATATCTGCATTTTTTTGTGAAAATGGTTATAAAATGTTTTTTTAGGGTTGTCCAGAATGTCGATAGTTCGGCATGACCGGGGTCACTGTTTTTGTGTCAAAAAATGAAAAAAAAAAATCTGAGCTATTTTTGTGAAAATTGTTCTAAAATGCTTTTTTTAGGCCTGTCCAAAATGTCGCTAGTTCGGCATGATCGGAGTCATTGTTTTTGGTGACAAAAATAGAAATCTGCAATTTTTTGTGAAAATAGTTTTAAAATGTTTTTTTAGGCCTGTCCAGAATGTCGCTAGTTCGGCATGACCGGGGTCACTGTTTTTGTGTCGTGAAAATGAAAAAAAAATATCAGCAATTTTTTGTGAAAATGGTTATAAAATGTTTTTTTAGGCCTGTCCAGAATGTCGATAGTTCGGCATGACCGGGGTCACTGTTTTTGTGTCAAAAAATGAAAAAAAAAAATCTGAGCTATTTTTGTGAAAATTGTTCTAAAATGTTTTTTTTAGGCCTGTCCAAAATGTCGATAGTTCGGCATGACCGGGGAAACTGTTTTCGTGTCAAAAAATGAAGAAAAAAAAAAATCTGAGCTATTTTTGTGAAAATTGTTCTAAAATGTTTTTTTTAGGCCTGTCCAAAATGTCGCTAGTTCGGCATGATCGGAGTCATTGTTTTTGGTGACAAAAATAGAAATCTGCAATTTTTTGTGAAAATAGTTTTAAAATGTTTTTTTAGGCCTGTCCATAATGTCGCTAGTTCAGCATGTCGGGGTCACTGTTTTTGTGTCAAAAAATGAAAAAAAAAAATCTGAGCTATTTTTGTGAAAATTGTTCTAAAATGTTTTTTTAGGCCTGTCCAAAATGTCGCTAGTTCGGCATGATCGGAGTCATTGTTTTTGGTGACAAAAATAGAAATCTGCAATTTTTGTGAAAATTGTTTTAAAATGTTTTTTAAGGCCTGTCCAGAATGTCGCTAGTTCGGCATGATCGGAGTCATTGTTTTTGGTGACAAAAATAGAAATCTGCAATTTTTGTGAAAATAGTTTTAAAATGTTTTTTTAGGCCTGTCCAGAATGTCGCTAGTTCGTCATGACCGGTGTCACTGTTTTTGTGTCACGAAAATGAAAAAAAAAATCTGCAATTTTTGTGAAAATTGTTTTAGACATTTTTTTAGGCCTGTCCAGAATGTCGCTTTTTCAGCTTGATCGGAGTCATCGTTTTTAGGGACAAATAGAAATCTGCAATTTTTGTATAAATTGTTTTTAAAAAAAAATTTAGGCCAGTCCGGAATGTTGCTAGTTCGGCATGACCGGGGTCACTTTTTTTGTGTCACGAAAAAGAAAAAAATATCTGCAATTTTTGTGAAAATGGTTATAAAATGTTTTTTTAGGCCTGTCCAGAATGTCGCTAGTTCGGCATGACCTGTGTCACTGTTTTTGTGTCACGAAAATGAAAAAAAAAAATCTGCAATTTTTTGTGAAAATTGTTTTAGACATTTTTTTTAGGCCTGTCCAGAATGTCGCTAGTTCGGCATGACCGGGGTCACTGTTTTTGTGTCGTGAAAATGAAAAAAAAATATCTGCAATTTTTTGTGAAAATGGTTATAAAATGTTTTTTTAGGCCTGTCCAGAATGTCGATAGTTCGGCATGACCGGGGTCACTGTTTTTGTGTCAAAAAATGAAAAAAAAAAATCTGAGCTATTTTTGTGAAAATGGTTCTAAAATGTTTTTTTAGGCCTGTCCAAAATGTCGCTAGTTCGGCATGATCAGAGTCATTGTTTTTGGTGACAAAAATAGAAATCTGCAATTTTTTGTGAAAATAGTTTTAAAATGTTTTTTTAGGCCTGTCCAGATTGTTGCTAGTTCGGCATGACCGGTGTCACTGTTTTTGTGTCGTGAAAATGAAAAAAAAATATCTGCAATTTTTTGTGAAAATGGTTATAAAATGTTTTTTAGGCCTGTCCAGAATGTCGATAGTTCGGCATGACCGGGGTCACTGTTTTTGTGTCAAAAATGAAAAAAAAAATCTGAGCTATTTTTGTGAAAGTTGTTCTAAAATGTTTTTTTTAGGCCTGTCCAAAATGTCGATAGTTCGGCATGACCGGGGTCACTGTTTTTGGTGACAAAAATAGAAATCTGCAATTTTTTGTGAAAATAGTTTTAAAATGTTTTTTTAGGCCTGTCCAGAATGTCGCTAGTTCGGCATGACCGGGGTCACTGTTTTTGTGTCGTGAAAATGAAAAAAAAATATCTGCAATTTTTTGTGAAAATGGTTATAAAATGTTTTTTTAGGCCTGAAGAAAAAAAAGAATCTGAGCTATTTTTGTGAAAATTGTTCTAAAATGGTTTTTTAGGCCTGTCCAAAATGTCGCTAGTTCGGCATGATCGGAGTCATTGTTTTTGGTGACAAAAATAGAAATCTGCAATTTTTGTGAAAATAGTTTTAAAATGTTTTTTAGGCCTGTCCATAATGTCGCTTAGTTCAGCATGTCGGGGTCACTGTTTTTGTGTCGTGAAAATGAAAAAAAAATATCTGCAATTTTTTGTGAAAATGGTTCTAAAATGTTTTTTTAGGCCTGTCCAGAATGTCGATAGTTCGGCATGAATGGGGTCACTGTTTTTGTGTCAAAAAATGAAAAAAAAATCTGAGCTATTTTTGTGAAAATTGTTCTAAAATGTTTTTTTTTAGGCCTGTCCAAAATGTCGCTAGTTCGGCATGATCGGAGTCATTGTTTTTGGTGACAAAAATAGAAATCTGCAATTTTTTGTGAAAATAGTTTTAAAATGTTTTTTTAGGCCTGTCCAGAATGTCGCCAGTTCGGCATGATCGGAGTCATTGTTTTTGGTGACAAAAATAGAAATCTGCAATTTTTTGTGAAAATAGTTTTAAAATGTTTTTTTAGGCCTGTCCAGAATGTCGATAGTTCGGCATGACCGGGGTCACTGTTTTTGTGTCAAAAAATGAAAAAAAAATCTGAGCTATTTTTGTGAAAATTGTTCTAAAATGTTTTTTTAGGCCTGTCCAAAATGTCGCTAGTTCGGCATGATCGGAGTCATTGTTTTTGGTGACAAAAATAGAAATCTGCAATTTTTTGTGAAAATAGTTTTAAAATGTTTTTTTAGGCCTGTACAGAATGTCGCTAGTTCGGTCACTGTTTTTGTGTCGTGAAAATGAAAAAAAAATATCTGCATTTTTTTGTGAGAATAGTTATAAAATGTTTTTTTAGGCCTGTCCAGAATGTCGATAGTTCGGCATGACCGGGGTCACTGTTTTTGTGTCAAAAAATGAAAAAAAAATCTGAGCTATTTTTGTGAAAATTGTTCTAAAATGTTTTTTTAGGCCTGTCCAAAATGTCGATAGTTCGGCATGACCGGGGTCACTGTTTTTGGAGACAAAAATAGAAATCTGCAATTTTTTGTGAAAATAGTTTTAAAATGTTTTTTTAGGCCTGTCCAGAATGTCGCTAGTTCGGCATGACCGGGGTCACTGTTTTTGTGTCAAAAAATGAAAAAAAAAATCTGACCTATTTTTGTGAAAATTGTTCTAAAATGTTTTTTTTAGGCCTGTCCAAAATGTCGCTAGTTCGGCAGGATCGGAGTCATTGTTTTTGGTGACAAAAATAGAAATCTGCAATTTTTTGTGAAAATAGTTTTAAAATGTTTTTTTAGGCCTGTCCAGAATGTCGCTAGTTCGGCATGACCAGGGTCACTGTTTTTGTGTCGTGAAAATGAAAAAAAAATATCAGCATTTTTTTGTGAGAATGGTTATAAAATGTTTTTTTAGGCCTGTCCAGAATGTCGATAGTTCGGCATGACCGGGGTCACTGTTTTTGTGTCAAAAAATGAACAAAAAAAATCTGAGCTATTTTTGTGAAAATTGTTCTAAAATGTTTTTTTTAGGCCTGTCCAAAATGTCGCTAGTTCGGCATGATCGGAGTCATTGTTTTTGGTGACAAAAATAGAAATCTGCAATTTTTGTGAAAATAGTTTTAAAATGTTTTTTTAGGCCTGTCCAGAATGTCGCTAGTTCGGCATGATCGGAGTCATTGTTTTTGGTGACAAAAATAGAAATCTGCAATTTTTGTGAAAATAGTTTTAAAATGTTTTTTTAGGCCTGTCCAGAATGTCGCTAGTTCGGCATGATCGGAGTCACTGTTTTTGGTGACAAAAATAGAAATCTGCAATTTTTTGTGAAAATAGTTTTAAAATGTTTTTTTAGGTCTGTCCAGAATGTCGCTAGTTCGGCATGACCGGGGTCACTGTTTTTGTGTCGTGAAAATGAAAAAAAAATATCTGCATTTTTTTGTGAAAATGGTTATAAAATGTTTTTTTAGGCCTGTCCAGAATGTCGATAGTTCGGCATGACCGGGGTCACTGTTTTTGTGTCAAAAAATGAAAAAAAAAAATCTGAGCTATTTTTGTGAAAATTGTTCTAAAATGTTTTTTTTAGGCCTGTCCAAAATGTCGATAGTTCGGCATGACCGGGGTCACTGTTTTTGGTGACAAAAATAGAAATCTGCAATTTTTTGTGAAAATAGTTTTAAAATGTTTTTTTAGGCCTGTCCAGAATGTTGCTAGTTCGGCATGACCGGGGTCACTGTTTTTGTGTCGTGAAAATGAAAAAAAAATATCTGCAATTTTTTGTGAAAATGGTTATAAAATGTTTTTTTAGGCCTGTCCAGAATGTCGATAGTTCGGCATGACCGGGGTCACTGTTTTTGTGTCAAAAAATGAAAAAAAAAATCTGAGCTATTTTTGTGAAAATTGTTCTAAAATGTTTTTTTAGGCCTGTCCAAAATGTCGCTAGTTCGGCATGATCGGGGTCACTGTTTTTGTGTCAAAAATGAAAAAAAAATCTGAGCTATTTTTGTGAAAATTGTTCTAAAATGTTTTTTTTAGGCCTGTCCAAAATGTCGCTAGTTCGGCATGATCGGAGTCATTGTTTTTGGTGACAAAAATAGAAATCTGCAATTTTTTGTGAAAATAGTTTTAAAATGTTTTTTTAGGCCTGTCCAGAATGTCGCTAGTTCGGCATGATCGGAGTCATTGTTTTTGGTGACAAAAATAGAAATCTGCAATTTTTTGTGAAAATAGTTTTAAAATGTTTTTTTTAGGCCTGTCCAGAATGTCGCTAGTTCGGCATGATCGGAGTCACTGTTTTTGGTGACAAAAATAGAAATCTGCAATTTTTTGTGAAAATAGTTTTAAAATGTTTTTTTAGGTCTGTCCAGAATGTCGCTAGTTCGGCATGACCGGGGTCACTGTTTTTGTGTCGTGAAAATGAAAAAAAAATATCTGCATTTTTTGTGAAAATGGTTATAAAATGTTTTTTAGGCCTGTCCAGAATGTCGATAGTTCGGCATGATCGGAGTCACTGTTTTTGGTGACAAAAATAGAAATCTGCAATTTTTGTGAAAATAGTTTTAAAATGTTTTTTTTAGGCCTGTCCAGAATGTCGCTAGTTCGGCATGATCGGAGTCACTGTTTTTGGTGACAAAAATAGAAATCTGCAATTTTTTGTGAAAATAGTTTTAAAATGTTTTTTTAGGTCTGTCCAGAATGTCGCTAGTTCGGCATGACCGGGGTCACTGTTTTTGTGTCGTGAAAATGAAAAAAAAATATCTGCATTTTTTTGTGAAAATGGTTATAAAATGTTTTTTTAGGCCTGTCCAGAATGTCGATAGTTCGGCATGACCGGGGTCACTGTTTTTGTGTCAAAAAATGAAAAAAAAAATCTGAGCTATTTTTGTGAAAATTGTTCTAAAATGTTTTTTTTAGGCCTGTCCAAAATGTCGATAGTTCGGCATGACCGGGGTCACTGTTTTTGGTGACAAAAATAGAAATCTGCAATTTTTTGTGAAAATAGTTTTAAAATGTTTTTTTTAGGCCTGTCCAGAATGTTGCTAGTTCGGCATGACCGGGGTCACTGTTTTTGTGTCGTGAAAATGAAAAAAAAATATCTGCAATTTTTTGTGAAAATGGTTATAAAATGTTTTTTTAGGCCTGTCCAGAATGTCGATAGTTCGGCATGACCGGGGTCACTGTTTTTGTGTCAAAAAATGAAAAAAAAAAATCTGAGCTATTTTTGTGAAAATTGTTCTAAAATGTTTTTTTTAGGCCTGTCCAAAATGTCGCTAGTTCGGCATGATCTGTTTTTGTGTCAAAAAATGAAAAAAAAAAATCTGAGCTATTTTTGTGAAAATTGTTCTAAAATGTTTTTTTTAGGCCTGTCCAAAATGTCGCTAGTTCGGCATGATCGGAGTCATTGTTTTTGGTGACAAAAATAGAAATCTGCAATTTTTTGTGAAAATAGTTTTAAAATGTTTTTTTAGGCCTGTCCAGAATGTCGCTAGTTCGGCATGATCGGAGTCATTGTTTTTGGTGACAAAAATAGAAATCTGCAATTTTTTGTGAAAATAGTTTTAAAATGTTTTTTTAGGCCTGTCCAGAATGTCGCTAGTTCGGCATGATCGGAGTCACTGTTTTTGGTGACAAAAATAGAAATCTGCAATTTTTTGTGAAAATAGTTTTAAAATGTTTTTTTAGGTCTGTCCAGAATGTCGCTAGTTCGGCATGACCGGGGTCACTGTTTTTGTGTCGTGAAAATGAAAAAAAAATATCTGCATTTTTTTGTGAAAATGGTTATAAAATGTTTTTTTAGGCCTGTCCAGAATGTCGATAGTTCGGCATGATCGGAGTCACTGTTTTTGGTGACAAAAATAGAAATCTGCAATTTTTTGTGAAAATAGTTTTAAAATGTTTTTTTTAGGCCTGTCCAGAATGTCGCTAGTTCGGCATGATCGGAGTCACTGTTTTTGGTGACAAAAATAGAAATCTGCAATTTTTTGTGAAAATAGTTTTAAAATGTTTTTTTAGGTCTGTCCAGAATGTCGCTAGTTCGGCATGACCGGGGTCACTGTTTTTGTGTCGTGAAAATGAAAAAAAAATATCTGCATTTTTTTGTGAAAATGGTTATAAAATGTTTTTTTAGGCCTGTCCAGAATGTCGATAGTTCGGCATGACCGGGGTCACTGTTTTTGTGTAAAAAATGAAAAAAAAAATCTGAGCTATTTTTGTGAAAATTGTTCTAAAATGTTTTTTTAGGCCTGTCCAAAATGTCGATAGTTCGGCATGACCGGGGTCACTGTTTTTGGTGACAAAAATAGAAATCTGCAATTTTTGTGAAAATAGTTTTAAAATGTTTTTTTAGGCCTGTCCAGAATGTTGCTAGTTCGGCATGACCGGGGTCACTGTTTTTGTGTCGTGAAAATGAAAAAAAATATCTGCAATTTTTTGTGAAAATGGTTATAAAATGTTTTTTAGGCCTGTCCAGAATGTCGATAGTTCGGCATGACCGGGGTCACTGTTTTTGTGTCAAAAAATGAAAAAAAAAAATCTGAGCTATTTTTGTGAAAATTGTTCTAAAATGTTTTTTTTAGGCCTGTCCAAAATGTCGCTAGTTCGGCATGATCGGGGTCACTGTTTTTGTGTCAAAAAATGAAAAAAAAATCTGAGCTATTTTTGTGAAAATTGTTCTAAAATGTTTTTTTTAGGCCTGTCCAAAATGTCGCTAGTTCGGCATGATCGGAGTCATTGTTTTTGGTGACAAAAATAGAAATCTGCAATTTTTGGTGAAAATAGTTTTAAAATGTTTTTTTTAGGCCTGTCCAGAATGTCGCTAGTTCGGCATGATCGGAGTCATTGTTTTTGGTGACAAAAATAGAAATCTGCAATTTTTTGTGAAAATAGTTTTAAAATGTTTTTTTTAGGCCTGTCCAGAATGTCGCTAGTTCGGCATGATCGGAGTCACTGTTTTTGGTGACAAAAATAGAAATCTGCAATTTTTTGTGAAAATAGTTTTAAAATGTTTTTTTAGGTCTGTCCAGAATGTCGCTAGTTCGGCATGACCGGGGTCACTGTTTTTGTGTCGTGAAAATGAAAAAAAAATATCTGCATTTTTTTGTGAAAATGGTTATAAAATGTTTTTTTAGGCCTGTCCAGAATGTCGATAGTTCGGCATGATCGGAGTCACTGTTTTTGGTGACAAAAATAGAAATCTGCAATTTTTTGTGAAAATAGTTTTAAAATGTTTTTTTAGGCCTGTCCAGAATGTAGCTAGTTCGGCCGGGTCACTGTTTTTGTGTCGTGAAAATGAAAAAAATATCTGCAATTTTTTGTGAAAATGGTTATAAAATGTTTTTTTAGGCCTGTCCAGAATGTCGATAGTTCGGCATGACCGGGGTCACTGTTTTTGTGTCAAAAAATGAAGAAAAAAAAATCTGAGCTATTTTTGTGAAAATTGTTCTAAAATGTTTTTTTTTAGGCCTGTCCAAAATGTCGCTAGTTCGGCATGATCGGAGTCATTGTTTTTGGTGACAAAAATAGAAATCTGCAATTTTTGTGAAAATAGTTTTAAAATGTTTTTTAGGCCTGTCCAGAATGTCGCTAGTTCGGCATGACCGGGGTCACTGTTTTTGTGTCGTGAAAATGAAAAAAAATATCTGCAATTTTTTGTGAAAATGGTTATAAAATGTTTTTTAGGCCTGTCCAGAATGTCGCTAGTTTGGCATGATCGGAGTCATTGTTTTTGGTGACAAAAATAGAAATTTGCAATTTTTGTGAAAATAGTTTTAAAATGTTTTTTTAGGCCTGTCCAGAATGTCGCTAGTTCGGCATGACCGGGGTCACTGTTTTTGGTGACAAAAATGAAGAAATTTGCAATTTTTGTGAAAATAGTTTTAAAATGTTTTTTTAGGCCTGTCCAGAATGTCGCTAGTTCGGCATGACCGGGGTCACTGTTTTTGGTGACAAAAATAGAAATCTGCAATTTTTGTGAAAATAGTTTTAAAATGTTTTTTAGGCCTGTCCAGAATGTCGCTAGTTCGGCATGACCGGGGTCACTGTTTTTGTGTCGTGAAAATGAAAAAAAAATATCTGCAATTTTTTGTGAAAATGGTTATAAAATGTTTTTTTAGGCCTGTCCAGAATGTCGATAGTTCGGCATGACCGGGGTCACTGTTTTTGTGTCAAAAAATGAAAAAAAAATCTGAGCTATTTTTGTGAAAATTGTTCTAAAATGTTTTTTTTAGGCCTGTCCAAAATGTCGCTAGTTCGGCATGATCGGGGTCACTGTTTTTGTGTCAAAAAATGAACCAAAAAAATCTGAGCTATTTTTGTGAAAATTGTTCTAAAATGTTTTTTTTAGGCCTGTCCAAAATGTCGCTAGTTCGGCATGATCGGAGTCATTGTTTTTGGTGACAAAAATAGAAATCTGCAATTTTTTGTGAAAATAGTTTTAAAATGTTTTTTTAGGCCTGTCCAGAATGTCGATAGTTTGGCATGACCGGGGTCACTGTTTTTGTGTCAAAAAATGAAAAAAAAATTCTGAGCTATTTTTGTGAAAATTGTTCTAAAATGTTTTTTTTAGGCCTGTCCAAAATGTCGCTAGTTTGGCATGATCGGAGTCATTGTTTTTGGTGACAAAAATAGAAATTTGCAATTTTTGTGAAAATAGTTTTAAAATGTTTTTTTAGGCCTGTCCAGAATGTCGCTAGTTCGGCATGACCGGGGTCACTGTTTTTGTGTCGTGAAAATGAAAAAAAAATATCTGCAATTTTTTGTGAAAATGGTTATAAAATGTTTTTTTAGGCCTGTCCAGAATGTCGATAGTTCGGCATGACCGGGGTCACTGTTTTTGTGTCAAAAAATGAAAAAAAAAAATCTGACCTATTTTTGTGAAAATTGTTCTAAAATGTTTTTTTAGGCCTGTCCAAAATGTCGCTAGTTCGGCAGGATCGGAGTCATTGTTTTTGGTGAGAAAAATAGAAATCTGCAATTTTTTGTGAAAATAGTTTTAAAATGTTTTTTTAGGCCTGTCCAGAATGTCGCTAGTTCGGCATGACCAGGGTCACTGTTTTTGTGTCGTGAAAATGAAAAAAAAATATCAGCATTTTTTTGTGAGAATGGTTATAAAATGTTTTTTAGGCCTGTCCAGAATGTCGATAGTTCGGCATGACCGGGGTCACTGTTTTTGTGTCAAAAATGAACAAAAAAATCTGAGCTTTTTTGTGAAAATTGTTCTAAAATGTTTTTTTAGGCCTGTCCAAAATGTCGCTTAGTTCGGCATGATCGGAGTCATTGTTTTTGGTGACAAAAATAGAAATCTGCAATTTTTTGTGAAAATAGTTTTAAAATGTTTTTTTAGGCCTGTCCAGAATGTCGATAGTTTGGCATGACCGGGGTCACTGTTTTTGTGTCGTGAAAATGAAAAAAAAATATCTGCAATTTTTTGTGAAAATGGTTATAAAATGTTTTTTTAGGCCTGTCCAGAATGTCGATAGTTCGGCATGACCGGGGTCACTGTTTTTGTGTCAAAAAATGAAAAAAAAAATCTGAGCTATTTTTGTGAAAATTGTTCTAAAATGTTTTTTTTAGGCCTGTCCAAAATGTCGCTAGTTCGGCATGATCGGAGTCATTGTTTTTGGTGACAAAAATAGAAATCTGCAATTTTTGTGAAAATAGTTTTAAAATGTTTTTTTTAGGCCTGTCCAGAATGTCGCTAGTTCGGCATGATCGGAGTCATTGTTTTTGGTGACAAAAATAGAAATCTGCAATTTTTTGTGAAAATAGTTTTAAAATGTTTTTTTTAGGCCTGTCCAGAATGTCGCTAGTTCGGCATGATCGGAGTCACTGTTTTTGGTGACAAAAATAGAAATCTGCAATTTTTTGTGAAAATAGTTTTAAAATGTTTTTTTAGGTCTGTCCAGAATGTCGCTAGTTCGGCATGACCGGGGTCACTGTTTTTGTGTCGTGAAAATGAAAAAAAATATCTGCATTTTTTGTGAAAATGGTTATAAAATGTTTTTTAGGCCTGTCCAGAATGTCGATAGTTCGGCATGACCGGGGTCACTGTTTTTGTGTCAAAAAATGAAAAAAAAATCTGAGCTATTTTTGTGAAAATTGTTCTAAAATGTTTTTTTAGGCCTGTCCAAAATGTCGATAGTTCGGCATGACCGGGGGTCACTGTTTTTGGTGACAAAAATAGAAATCTGCAATTTTTGTGAAAATAGTTTTAAAATGTTTTTTTTAGGCCTGTCCAGAATGTTGCTAGTTCGGCATGACCGGGGTCACTGTTTTTGTGTCGTGAAAATGAAAAAAAAATATCTGCAATTTTTTGTGAAAATGGTTATAAAATGTTTTTTTAGGCCTGTCCAGAATGTCGATAGTTCGGCATGACCGGGGTCACTGTTTTTGTGTCAAAAAATGAAAAAAAAATCTGAGCTATTTTTGTGAAAATTGTTCTAAAATGTTTTTTTAGGCCTGTCCAAAATGTCGCTAGTTCGGCATGATCGGGGTCACTGTTTTTGTGTCAAAAAATGAAAAAAAAATCTGAGCTATTTTTGTGAAAATTGTTCTAAAATGTTTTTTTTAGGCCTGTCCAAAATGTCGCTAGTTCGGCATGATCGGGGTCACTGTTTTTGTGTCAAAAAATGAAAAAAAAAATCTGAGCTATTTTTGTGAAAATTGTTCTAAAATGTTTTTTTTAGGCCTGTCCAAAATGTCGCTAGTTCGGCATGATCGGAGTCATTGTTTTTGGTGACAAAAATAGAAATCTGCAATTTTTTGTGAAAATAGTTTTAAAATGTTTTTTTAGGCCTGTCCAGAATGTCGCTAGTTCGGCATGATCGGAGTCATTGTTTTTGGTGACAAAAATAGAAATCTGCAATTTTTGTGAAAATAGTTTTAAAATGTTTTTTTAGGCCTGTCCAGAATGTCGCTTAGTTCGGCATGATCGGAGTCACTGTTTTTGGTGACAAAAATAGAAATCTGCAATTTTTGTGAAAATAGTTTTAAAATGTTTTTTAGGCCTGTCCAGAATGTCGCTAGTTCGGCATGACCGGGGTCACTGTTTTTGTGTCGTGAAAATGAAAAAAAATATCAGCATTTTTTGTGAGAATGGTTATAAAATGTTTTTTTTAGGCCTGTCCAGAATGTCGATAGTTCGGCATGACCGGGGTCACTGTTTTTGTGTCAAAAAATGAACAAAAAAATCTGAGCTTTTTTGTGAAAATTGTTCTAAAATGTTTTTTTAGGCCTGTCCAAAATGTCGCTAGTTCGGCATGATCGGAGTCATTGTTTTTGGTGACAAAAATAGAAATCTGCAATTTTTGTGAAAATAGTTTTAAAATGTTTTTTAGGCCTGTCCAGAATGTCGATAGTTTGGCATGACCGGGGTCACTGTTTTTGTGTCGTGAAAATGAAAAAAAATATCTGCAATTTTTTGTGAAAATGGTTATAAAATGTTTTTTTAGGCCTGTCCAGAATGTCGATAGTTCGGCATGACCGGGGTCACTGTTTTTGTGTCAAAAAATGAAAAAAAAAATCTGAGCTATTTTTGTGAAAATTGTTCTAAAATGTTTTTTTAGGCCTGTCCAGAATGTCGCAAGTTCGGCATGATCGGAGTCATTGTTTTTGGTGACAAAAATAGAAATCTGCAATTTTTGTGAAAATAGTTTTAAAATGTTTTTTTAGGCCTGTCCAGAATGTCGCTAGTTCGGCATGATCGGAGTCATTGTTTTTGGTGACAAAAATAGAAATCTGCAATTTTTTGTGAAAATAGTTTTAAAATGTTTTTTAGGCCTGTCCAGAATGTCGCTAGTTCGGCATGACCGGGGTCACTGTTTTTGTGTCAAAAAATGAAGAAAAAAAAATCTGAGTTATTTTTGTGAAAATTGTTCTAAAATGTTTTTTTTAGGCCTGTCCAAAATGTCGCTAGTTCGGCATGATCGGAGTCATTGTTTTTGGTGACAAAAATAGAAATCTGCAATTTTTTGTGAAAATAGTTTTAAAATGTTTTTTTAGGCCTGTCCAGAATGTCGCTAGTTCGGCATGATCGGAGTCATTGTTTTTGGTGACAAAAATAGAAATCTGCAATTTTTTGTGAAAATAGTTTTAAAATGTTTTTTTAGGCCTGTCCAGAATGTCGATAGTTCGGCATGACCGGGGTCACTGTTTTTGTGTCAAAAAATGAAGAAAAAAAATCTGAGCTATTTTTGTGAAAATTGTTCTAAAATGTTTTTTTTAGGCCTGTCCAAAATGTCGCTAGTTCGGCATGATCGGAGTCATTGTTTTTGGTGACAAAAATAGAAATCTGCAATTTTTTGTGAAATCGTTTTAAAATGTTTTTTAGGCCTGTCCAGAATGTCGCTAGTTCGGCATGATCGGAGTCATTGTTTTTGGTGACAAAAATAGAAATCTGCAATTTTTGTGAAAATAGTTTTAAAATGTTTTTTAGGCCTTTCCAGAATGTCGCTAGTTCGGTCACTGTTTTTGTGTCGTGAAAATGAAAAAAAATATCTGCATTTTTTGTGAGAATAGTTATAAAATGTTTTTTTAGGCCTGTCCAGAATGTCGATAGTTCGGCATGACCGGGGTCACTGTTTATGTGTCAAAAAATGAAAAAAAAAAATCTGAGCTATTTTTGTGAAAATTGTTCTAAAATGTTTTTTTTAGGCCTGTCCAAAATGTCGCTAGTTCGGCATGATCGGAGTCATTGTTTTTGGTGACAAAAATAGAAATCTGCAATTTTTTGTGAAAATAGTTTTAAAATGTTTTTTTAGGCCTTTCCAGAATGTCGCTAGTTCGGTCACTGTTTTTGTGTCGTGAAAATGAAAAAAAAATATCTGCATTTTTTTGTGAGAATAGTTATAAAATGTTTTTTTTAGGCCTGTCCAGAATGTCGATAGTTCGGCATGACCGGGGTCACTGTTTATGTGTCAAAAAATGAAAAAAAAAATCTGAGCTATTTTTGTGAAAATTGTTCTAAAATGTTTTTTTTAGGCCTGTCCAAAATGTCGCTAGTTCGGCATGATCGGAGTCATTGTTTTTGGTGACAAAAATAGAAATCTGCAATTTTTTGTGAAAATAGTTTTAAAATGTTTTTTTTAGGCCTGTCCAGAATGTAGCTAGTTCGGCCGGGGTCACTGTTTTTGTGTCGTGAAAATGAAAAAAAAATATCTGCAATTTTTTGTGAAAATGGTTATAAAATGTTTTTTTAGGCCTGTCCAGAATGTCGATAGTTCGGCATGACCGGGGTCACTGTTTTTGTGTCAAAAAATGAAGAAAAAAAATCTGAGCTATTTTTGTGAAAATTGTTCTAAAATGTTTTTTTTTAGGCCTGTCCAAAATGTCGCTAGTTCGGCATGATCGGAGTCATTGTTTTTGGTGACAAAAATAGAAATCTGCAATTTTTGTGAAAATAGTTTTAAAATGTTTTTTAGGCCTGTCCAGAATGTCGCTAGTTCGGCATGACCGGGGTCACTGTTTTTGTGTCGTGAAAATGAAAAAAAAATATCTGCAATTTTTTGTGAAAATGGTTATAAAATGTTTTTTTAGGCCTGTCCAGAATGTCGCTAGTTCGGCATGACCGGGGTCACTGTTTTTGTGTCAAAAAATGAAAAAAAAAATCTGAGCTATTTTTGTGAAAATTGTTTTAAAATGTTTTTTTAGGCCTGTCCAGAATGTCGCTAGTTCGGCATGACCGGGGTCACTGTTTTTGTGTCGTGAAAACAAAAAAAAATATCTGCAATTTTTTGTGAAAATGGTTATAAAATGTTTTTTTAGGCCTGTCCAGAATGTCGATAGTTCGTCATGACCGGGGTCACTGTTTTTGTGTCAAAAAATGAAAAAAAAATCTGAGCTATTTTTGTGAAAATTGTTCTAAAATGTTTTTTTTAGGCCTGTCCAAAATGTCGCTAGTTCGGCATGATCGGAGTCATTGTTTTTGGTGACAAAAATAGAAATCTGCAATTTTTTGTGAAAATAGTTTTTAAATGTTTTTTTAGGCCTGTCCAGAATGTCGCTAGTTCGGCCGGGGTCACTGTTTTTGTGTCGTGAAAATGAAAAAAAAATATCTGCATTTTTTTGTGAAAATGGTTATAAAATGTTTTTTTAGGCCTGTCCAGAATGTCGATAGTTCGGCATGACCGGGGTCACTGTTTTTGTGTCGTGAAAATGATAAAAAAATATCTGCAATTTTTTGTGAAAATGGTTATAAAATGTTTTTTTAGGCCTGTCCAGAATGTCGATAGTTCGGCATGACCGGGGTCACTGTTTTTGTGTCAAAAAATGAAAAAAAAAAATCTGACCTATTTTTGTGAAAATTGTTCTAAAATGTTTTTTTTAGGCCTGTCCAAAATGTCGCTAGTTCGGCAGGATCGGAGTCATTGTTTTTGGTGAGAAAAATAGAAATCTGCAATTTTTTGTGAAAATAGTTTTAAAATGTTTTTTTAGGCCTGTCCAGAATGTCGCTAGTTCGGCATGACCAGGGTCACTGTTTTTGTGTCGTGAAAATGAAAAAAAAATATCAGCATTTTTTTGTGAGAATGGTTATAAAATGTTTTTTTAGGCCTGTCCAGAATGTCGATAGTTCGGCATGACCGGGGTCACTGTTTTTGTGTCAAAAAATGAACAAAAAAATCTGAGCTTTTTTGTGAAAATTGTTCTAAAATGTTTTTTTAGGCCTGTCCAAAATGTCGCTAGTTCGGCATGATCGGAGTCATTGTTTTTGGTGACAAAAATAGAAATCTGCAATTTTTTGTGAAAATAGTTTTAAAATGTTTTTTTAGGCCTGTCCAGAATGTCGATAGTTTGGCATGACCGGGGTCACTGTTTTTGTGTCGTGAAAATGAAAAAAAAATATCTGCAATTTTTTGTGAAAATGGTTATAAAATGTTTTTTAGGCCTGTCCAGAATGTCGATAGTTCGGCATGACCGGGGTCACTGTTTTTGTGTCAAAAAATGAAAAAAAAAATCTGAGCTATTTTTGTGAAAATTGTTCTAAAATGTTTTTTTTAGGCCTGTCCAAAATGTCGCTAGTTCGGCATGATCGGAGTCATTGTTTTTGGTGACAAAAATAGAAATCTGCAATTTTTTGTGAAAATAGTTTTAAAATGTTTTTTTAGGCCTGTCCAGAATGTCGCTAGTTCGGCATGATCGGAGTCATTGTTTTTGGTGACAAAAATAGAAATCTGCAATTTTTTGTGAAAATAGTTTTAAAATGTTTTTTTAGGCCTGTCCAGAATGTCGCTAGTTCGGCATGATCGGAGTCACTGTTTTTGGTGACAAAAATAGAAATCTGCAATTTTTGTGAAAATAGTTTTAAAATGTTTTTTAGGTCTGTCCAGAATGTCGCTAGTTCGGCATGACCGGGGTCACTGTTTTTGTGTCGTGAAAATGAAAAAAAATATCTGCATTTTTTGTGAAAATGGTTATAAAATGTTTTTTAGGCCTGTCCAGAATGTCGATAGTTCGGCATGACCGGGGTCACTGTTTTTGTGTCAAAAATGAAAAAAAAAATCTGAGCTATTTTTGTGAAAATTGTTCTAAAATGTTTTTTTTAGGCCTGTCCAAAATGTCGATAGTTCGGCATGACCGGGGTCACTGTTTTTGGTGACAAAAATAGAAATCTGCAATTTTTTGTGAAAATAGTTTTAAAATGTTTTTTTTAGGCCTGTCCAGAATGTTGCTAGTTCGGCATGACCGGGGTCACTGTTTTTGTGTCGTGAAAATGAAAAAAAAATATCTGCAATTTTTTGTGAAAATGGTTATAAAATGTTTTTTTAGGCCTGTCCAGAATGTCGATAGTTCTGCATGACCGGGGTCACTGTTTTTGTGTCAAAAAATGAAAAAAAAATCTGAGCTATTTTTGTGAAAATTGTTCTAAAATGTTTTTTTTAGGCCTGTCCAAAATGTCGCTAGTTCGGCATGATCGGGGTCACTGTTTTTGTGTCAAAAAATGAAAAAAAAAATCTGAGCTATTTTTGTGAAAATTGTTCTAAAATGTTTTTTTTAGGCCTGTCCAAAATGTCGCTAGTTCGGCATGATCGGGGTCACTGTTTTTGTGTCAAAAAATGAAAAAAAAATCTGAGCTATTTTTGTGAAAATTGTTCTAAAATGTTTTTTTTTAGGCCTGTCCAAAATGTCGCTAGTTCGGCATGATCGGAGTCATTGTTTTTGGTGACAAAAATAGAAATCTGCAATTTTTTGTGAAAATAGTTTTAAAATGTTTTTTTAGGCCTGTCCAGAATGTCGCTAGTTCGGCATGATCGGAGTCATTGTTTTTGGTGACAAAAATAGAAATCTGCAATTTTTTGTGAAAATAGTTTTAAAATGTTTTTTTAGGCCTGTCCAGAATGTCGCTAGTTCGGCATGATCGGAGTCACTGTTTTTGGTGACAAAAATAGAAATCTGCAATTTTTGTGAAAATAGTTTTAAAATGTTTTTTAGGCCTGTCCAGAATGTCGCTAGTTCGGCATGACCGGGGTCACTGTTTTTGTGTCGTGAAAATGAAAAAAAATATCAGCATTTTTTGTGAGAATGGTTATAAAATGTTTTTTAGGCCTGTCCAGAATGTCGATAGTTCGGCATGACCGGGGTCACTGTTTTTGTGTCAAAAAATGAACAAAAAAAATCTGAGCTATTTTTGTGAAAATTGTTCTAAAATGTTTTTTTTAGGCCTGTCCAAAATGTCGCTAGTTCGGCATGATCGGAGTCATTGTTTTTGGTGACAAAAATAGAAATCTGCAATTTTTGTGAAAATAGTTTTAAAATGTTTTTTAGGCCTGTCCAGAATGTCGATAGTTTGGCATGACCGGGGTCACTGTTTTTGTGTCGTGAAAATGAAAAAAAAATATCTGCAATTTTTTGTGAAAATGGTTATAAAATGTTTTTTTAGGCCTGTCCAGAATGTCGATAGTTCGGCATGACCGGGGTCACTGTTTTTGTGTCAAAAAATGAAAAAAAAAATCTGAGCTATTTTTGTGAAAATTGTTCTAAAATGTTTTTTTAGGCCTGTCCAGAATGTCGCAAGTTCGGCATGATCGGAGTCATTGTTTTTGGTGACAAAAATAGAAATCTGCAATTTTTGTGAAAATAGTTTTAAAATGTTTTTTTAGGCCTGTCCAGAATGTCGCTAGTTCGGCATGATCGGAGTCATTGTTTTTGGTGACAAAAATAGAAATCTGCAATTTTTTGTGAAAATAGTTTTAAAATGTTTTTTTAGGCCTGTCCAGAATGTCGATAGTTCGGCATGACCGGGGTCACTGTTTTTGTGTCAAAAAATGAAGAAAAAAATCTGAGCTATTTTTGTGAAAATTGTTCTAAAATGTTTTTTTAGGCCTGTCCAAAATGTCGCTAGTTCGGCATGATCGGAGTCATTGTTTTTGGTGACAAAAATAGAAATCTGCAATTTTTGTGAAATCGTTTTAAAATGTTTTTTAGGCCTGTCCAGAATGTCGCTAGTTCGGCATGATCGGAGTCATTGTTTTTGGTGACAAAAATAGAAATCTGCAATTTTTGTGAAAATAGTTTTAAAATGTTTTTTAGGCCTTTCCAGAATGTCGCTAGTTCGGTCACTGTTTTTGTGTCGTGAAAATGAAAAAAAATATCTGCATTTTTTGTGAGAATAGTTATAAAATGTTTTTTTAGGCCTGTCCAGAATGTCGATAGTTCGGCATGACCGGGGTCACTGTTTATGTGTCAAAAAATGAAAAAAAAAATCTGAGCTATTTTTGTGAAAATTGTTCTAAAATGTTTTTTTAGGCCTGTCCAAAATGTCGCTAGTTCGGCATGATCGGAGTCATTGTTTTTGGTGACAAAAATAGAAATCTGCAATTTTTTGTGAAAATAGTTTTAAAATGTTTTTTTAGGCCTGTCCAGAATGTAGCTAGTTCGGCGCGGGTCACTGTTTTTGTGTCGTGAAAATGAAAAAAAATATCTGCAATTTTTTGTGAAAATGGTTATAAAATGTTTTTTTAGGCCTGTCCAGAATGTCGATAGTTCGGCATGACCGGGGTCACTGTTTTTGTGTCAAAAAATGAAGAAAAAAAATCTGAGCTATTTTTGTGAAAATTGTTCTAAAATGTTTTTTTTAGGCCTGTCCAAAATGTCGCTAGTTCGGCATGATCGGAGTCATTGTTTTTGGTGACAAAAATAGAAATCTGCAATTTTTGTGAAAATAGTTTTAAAATGTTTTTTTAGGCCTGTCCAGAATGTCGCTAGTTCGGCATGACCGGGGTCACTGTTTTTGTGTCGTGAAAATGAAAAAAAATATCTGCAATTTTTGTGAAAATGGTTATAAAATGTTTTTTTAGGCCTGTCCAGAATGTCGATAGTTCGGCATGACCGGGGTCACTGTTTTTGTGTCAAAAAATGAAAAAAAAAATCTGAGCTATTTTTGTGAAAATTGTTTTAAAATGTTTCTATAGGCCTGTCCAGAATGTCGCTAGTTCGGCATGACCGGGGTCACTGTTTTTGTGTCGTGAAAACAAAAAAAAAATATCTGCAATTTTTTGTGAAAATGGTTATAAAATGTTTTTTAGGCCTGTCCAGAATGTCGATAGTTCGTCATGACCGGGGTCACTGTTTTTGTGTCAAAAAATGAAAAAAAAAATCTGAGCTATTTTTGTGAAAATTGTTCTAAAATGTTTTTTTTAGGCCTGTCCAAAATGTCGCTAGTTCGGCATGATCGGAGTCATTGTTTTTGGTGACAAAAATAGAAATCTGCAATTTTTTGTGAAAATAGTTTTTAAATGTTTTTTTAGGCCTGTCCAGAATGTCGCTAGTTCGGCCGGGGTCACTGTTTTTGTGTCGTGAAAATGAAAAAAAAATATCTGCATTTTTTTGTGAAAATGGTTATAAAATGTTTTTTAGGCCTGTCCAGAATGTCGATAGTTCGGCATGACCGGGGTCACTGTTTTTGTGTCAAAAAATGAAAAAAAAAATCTGAGCTATTTTTGTGAAAATTGTTCTAAAATGTTTTTTTTAGGCCTGTCCAAAATGTCGATAGTTCGGCATGACCGGGGTCATTGTTTTTGGTGACAAAAATAGAAATCTGCAATTTTTTGTGAAAATAGTTTTAAAATGTTTTTTAGGCCTGTCCAGAATGTCGATAGTTCGGCATGACCGGGGTCACTGTTTTTGTGTCAAAAAAAATAAAAAATGAAAAATAAAAATCTGAGCTTTTTTGTGAAAATGGTTCTAAAATATTTTTTTAGGCCTGTCCAAAATGTTGCTAGTTCGGCATGATCGGAGTCATCGTTTTTGATGACAAAAATAGAAATCTGCAATTTTTGTGAAAATAGTTTTAAAAAGTTTTTTAGGCCTGTCCAGAATGTCGCTAGTTCGGCATGACCGGGGTCACTGTTTTTGTGTCGTGAAAAAAAAAAAAATATCTGCAATTTTTGTGAAAATGGTTATAAAATGTTTTTTAGGCCTGTCCAGAATGTCGATAGTTCGGCATGACCGGGGAAACTGTTTTTGTGTCAAAAAATGAAGAAAAAAAAAAATCTGAGCTAATTTTGTGAAAATTGTTCTAAAATGTTTTTTTTAGGCCTGTCCAAAATGTCGCTAGTTCGGCATGATCGGAGTCATTGTTTTTGGTGACAAAAATAGAAATCTGCAATTTTTTGTGAAAATAGTTTTTAAATGTTTTTTTAGGCCTGTCCATAATGTCGCTTGTTCCAGCATGACGGGGTCACTGTTTTTGTGTCGTGAAAATGAAAAAAAAATATCTGCAATTTTTTGTGAAAATGGTTATAAAATGTTTTTTTAGGCCTGTCCAGAATGTCGATAGTTCGGCATGACCGGGGTCACTGTTTTTGTGTCAAAAAAATAAAAATGAAAAATAAAAAATCTGAGCTTTTTTGTGAAAATGGTTCTAAATATTTTTTAGGCCTGTCCAAAATGTTGCTAGTTCGGCATAATCGGAGTCATCGTTTTTGATGACAAAAATAGAAATCGACAATTTTTGTGAAAATAGTTTTAAAAAGTTTTTTACGCCTGTCCAGAATGTCGCTAGTTCGGCATGACCAGGGTCACTGTTTTTGTATCGTGAAAATGAAAAAAATATCTGCAATTTTTTGTGAAAATGGTTATAAAATGTTTTTTAGGCCTGTCCAGAATGTCGATAGTTCGGCATGACCGGGGTCACTGTTTTTGTGTCAAAAAATGGAAAAAAAATATCTGCAATTTTTTGTGAAAATGGTTATAAAATGTTTTTTTTAGGCCTGTCCAAAATGTCGATAGTTCGGCATGACCGGGGTCACTGTTTTTGGTGACAAAAATAGAAATCTGCAATTTTTTGTGAAAATAGTTTTAAAATGTTTTTTTAGGCCTGTCCAGAATGTCGATAGTTCGGCATGACCGGGGTCACTGTTTTTGTGTCAAAAAATGAAGAAAAAAATCTGAGCTATTTTTGTGAAAATTGTTCTAAAATGTTTTTTTTAGGCCTGTCCAAAATGTCGCTAGTTCGGCATGATCGGAGTCATTGTTTTTGGTGACAAAAATAGAAATCTGCAATATTTTGTGGAAATTGTTTTAAAATGTTTTTTTAGGCCTGTCCAGAATGTCGCTAGTTCGGCATGACCGGGGTCACTGTTTTTGTGTCGTGAAAATGAAAAAAAAATATCTGCAATTTTTTGTGAAAATGGTTATAAAATGTTTTTTTAGGCCTGTCCAGAATGTCGATAGTTCGGCATGACCGGGGTCACTGTTTTTGTGTCAAAAAAAATAAAAAATGAAAAATAAAAAATCTGAGCTTTTTTTGTGAAAATGGTTCTAAAATATTTTTTTAGGCCTGTCCAAAATGTTGCTAGTTCGGCATGATCGGAGTCATCGTTTTTGATGACAAAAATAGAAATCTGCAATTTTTGTGAAAATAGTTTTAAAAAGTTTTTTTAGGCCTGTCCAGAATGTCGCTAGTTCGGCATGACCGGGGTCACGGTTTTTGTGTCGTGAAAATAAAAAAAAATATCTGCAATTTTTTGTGAAAATGGTTATAAAATGTTTTTTTAGGCCTGTCCAGAATGTCGATAGTTCGGCATGACCGGGGAAACTGTTTTTGTGTCAAAAATGAAGAAAAAAAAATCTGAGCTAATTTTGTGAAAATTGTTCTAAAATGTTTTTTTAGGCCTGTCCAAAATGTCGCTAGTTCGGCATGATCGGAGTCATTGTTTTTGGTGACAAAAATAGAAATCTGCAATTTTTGTGAAAATAGTTTTTAAATGTTTTTTTAGGCCTGTCCATAATGTCGCTAGTTCAGCATGACGGGGTCACTGTTTTTGTGTCGTGAAAATGAAAAAAAAATATCTGCAATTTTTTGTGAAAATGGTTATAAAATGTTTTTTTAGGCCTGTCTAGAATGTCGATAGTTCGGCATGACCGGGGTCACTGTTTTTGTGTAAAAAAATGAAAAAAAAAAATCTGAGCTATTTTTGTGAAAATTGTTCTAAAATGTTTTTTTTAGGCCTGTCCAAAATGTCGCTAGTTCGGCATGATCGGAGTCATTGTTTTTGGTGACAAAAATAGAAATCTGCAATATTTTGTGAAAATTGTTTTAAAATGTTTTTTTAGGCCTGTCCAGAATGTCGCTAGTTCGGCATGACCGGGGTCACTGTTTTTGTGTCGTGAAAATGATAAAAAAATATCTGCAATTTTTTGTGAAAATGGTTATAAAATGTTTTTTTAGGCCTGTCCAGAATGTCGATAGTTCGGCATGACCGGGGGTCACTGTTTTTGTGTCAAAAATAATAAAAAATGAAAAAAAAAAATCGGAGCTTTTTTGCGAAAATGGTTCTAAAATGTTTTTTTAGGCCTGTCCAAAATGTCGCTAGTTCGGCATGATCGGAGTCATTGTTTTTGGTGACAAAAATAGAAATCTGCAATATTTTGTGAAAATTGTTCTAAAATGTTTTTTTAGGCCTGTCCAGAATGTCGCTAGTTCGGCATGATCGGAGTCATTGTTTTTGGTGACAAAAATAGAAATCTGCAATATTTTGTGAAAATTGTTCTAAAATGTTTTTTTAGGCCTGTCCAAAATGTCGCTAGTTCGGCATGATCGGAGTCATTGTTTTTGGTGACAAAAATAGAAATCTGCAATATTTTGTGAAAATTGTTCTAAAATGTTTTTTTTAGGCCTGTCCAAAATGTCGCTAGTTCGGCATGATCGGAGTCATTGTTTTTGGTGACAAAAATAGAAATCTGCAATATTTTGTGAAAATTGTTCTAAAATGTTTTTTTAGGCCTGTCCAAAATGTCGCTAGTTCGGCATGATCGGAGTCATTGTTTTTGGTGACAAAAATAGAAATCTGCAATTTTTTGTGAAAATAGTTTTAATATGTTTTTTTAGGCCTGTCCAGAATGTCGCTAGTTCGGCATGACCGGGGTCACTGTTTTTGTGTCGTGAAAATGAAAAAAAATATCTGCAATTTTTGTGAAAATGGTTATAAAATATTTTTTAGGCCTGTCCAGAATGTCGATAGTTCGGCATGACCGGGGTCACTGTTTTTGTGTCAAAAAATGAAAAAAAAATCTGAGCTATTTTTGTGAAAATTGTTCTAAAATGTTTTTTTAGGCCTGTCCAAAATGTCGCTAGTTCGGCATGATCGGAGTCATTGTTTTTGGTGACAAAAATAGAAATCTGCAATATTTTGTGAAAATAGTTTTAAAATGTTTTTTTAGGCCTGTCCAGAATGTCGCCAGTTCGGCATGATCGGAGTCATTGTTTTTGGTGACAAAAATAGAAATCTGCAATTTTTTGTGAAAATAGTTTTAAAATGTTTTTTTAGGCCTGTCCAGAATGTCGATAGTTCGGCATGACCGGGGTCACTGTTTTTGTGTCAAAAAATGAAAAAAAAAATCTGAGCTATTTTTGTGAAAATTGTTCTAAAATGTTTTTTTAGGCCTGTCCAAAATGTCGCTAGTTCGGCATGATCGGAGTCATTGTTTTTGGTGACAAAAATAGAAATCTGCAATTTTTTGTGAAAATAGTTTTAAAATGTTTTTTTAGGCCTGTACAGAATGTCGCTAGTTCGGTCACTGTTTTTGTGTCGTGAAAATGAAAAAAAAATATCTGCATTTTTTTGTGAGAATAGTTATAAAATGTTTTTTTAGGCCTGTCCAGAATGTCGATAGTTCGGCATGACCGGGGTCACTGTTTTTGTGTCAAAAAATGAAAAAAAAAATCTGAGCTATTTTTGTGAAAATTGTTCTAAAATGTTTTTTTTAGGCCTGTCCAAAATGTCGATAGTTAGGCATGACCGGGGTCACTGTTTTTGGAGACAAAAATAGAAATCTGCAATATTTTGTGAAAATAGTTTTAAAATGTTTTTTTAGGCCTGTCCAGAATGTCGCTAGTTCGGCATGACCGGGGTCACTGTTTTTGTGTCGTGAAAATGATAAAAAAATATCTGCAATTTTTTGTGAAAATGGTTATAAAATGTTTTTTTAGGCCTGTCCAGAATGTCGATAGTTCGGCATGACCGGGGTCACTGTTTTTGTGTCAAAAAAAATAAAAAATGAAAAATAAAAAATCGGAGCTTTTTTTGTGAAAATGGTTCTAAAATGTTTTTTTTAGGCCTGTCCAAAATGTCGCTAGTTCGGCATGATCGGAGTCATTGTTTTTGGTGACAAAAATAGAAATCTGCAATTTTTTGTGAAAATAGTTTTTAAATGTTTTTTTAGGCCTGTCCATAATGTCGCTAGTTCAGCATGACGGGGTCACTGTTTTTGTGTCGTGAAAATGAAAAAAAAATATCTGCAATTTTTTGTGAAAATGGTTATAAAATGTTTTTTTAGGCCTGTCTAGAATGTCGATAGTTCGGCATGACCGGGGTCACTGTTTTTGTGTCAAAAAATGAAGAAAAAAAATCTGAGCTATTTTTGTGAAAATTGTTCTAAAATGTTTTTTTTAGGCCTGTCCAAAATGTCGCTAGTTCGGCATGATCGGAGTCATTGTTTTTGGTGACAAAAATAGAAATCTGCAATATTTTGTGAAAATTGTTCTAAAATGTTTTTTTTAGGCCTGTCCAAAATGTCGCTAGTTCGGCATGATCGGAGTCATTGTTTTTGGTGACAAAAATAGAAATCTGCAATTTTTTGTGAAAATAGTTTTAATATGTTTTTAGGCCTGTCCAGAATGTCGCTAGTTCGGCATGACCGGGGGTCACTGTTTTTGTGTCGTGAAAATGAAAAAAAATATCTGCAATTTTTTGTGAAAATGGTTATAAAATATTTTTTAGGCCTGTCCAGAATGTCGATAGTTCGGCATGACCGGGGTCACTGTTTTTGTGTCAAAAAATGAAAAAAAAAATCTGAGCTATTTTTGTGAAAATTGTTCTAAAATGTTTTGTTTAGGCCTGTCCAAAATGTCGCTAGTTCGGCATGATCGGAGTCATTGTTTTTGGTGACAAAAATAGAAATCTGCAATTTTTGTGAAAATAGTTTTAAAATGTTTTTTTAGGCCTGTCCAGATTGTTGCTAGTTCGGCATGACCGGGGTCACTGTTTTTGTGTCGTGAAAATGAAAAAAAATATCTGCAATTTTTTGTGAAAATGGTTATAAAATGTTTTTTAGGCCTGTCCAGAATGTCGATAGTTCGGCATGACCGGGGTCACTGTTTTTGTGTCAAAAAATGAAAAAAAAAATCTGAGCTATTTTTGTGAAAGTTGTTCTAAAATGTTTTTTTTAGGCCTGTCCAAAATGTCGATAGTTCGGCATGACCGGGGTCACTGTTTTTGGTGACAAAAATAGAAATCTGCAATTTTTTGTGAAAATAGTTTTAAAATGTTTTTTAGGCCTGTCCAGAATGTCGCTAGTTCGGCATGACCGGGGTCACTGTTTTTGTGTCGTGAAAATGAAAAAAAAATATCTGCAATTTTTTGTGAAAATGGTTATAAAATGTTTTTTTAGGCCTGTCCAGAATGTCGATAGTTCGGCATGACCGGGGAAACTGTTTTTGTGTCAAAAATGAAAAAAAAAATCTGAGCTATTTTTGTGAAAATAGTTTTAAAATGTTTTTTAGGCCTGTCCAGAATGTCGCTAGTTCGGCATGACCGGGGTCACTGTTTTTGTGTCGTGAAAATGAAAAAAATATCTGCAATTTTTTGTGAAAATGGTTATAAAATGTTTTTTTAGGCCTGAAGAAAAAAAAATCTGAGCTATTTTTGTGAAAATTGTTCTAAAATGTTTTTTTAGGCCTGTCCAAAATGTCGCTAGTTCGGCATGATCGGAGTCATTGTTTTTGGTGACAAAAATAGAAATCTGCAATTTTTGTGAAAATAGTTTTAAAATGTTTTTTAGGCCTGTCCATAATGTCGCTAGTTCAGCATGACCGGGGTCACTGTTTTTGTGTCGTGAAAATGAAAAAAAATATCTGCAATTTGTTGTGAAAATGGTTATAAAATGTTTTTTAGGCCTGTCCAGAATGTCGATAGTTCGGCATGACCGGGGTCACTGTTTTTGTGTCAAAAAATGAAGAAAAAAATCTGAGCTATTTTTGTGAAAATTGTTCTAAAATGTTTTTTTAGGCCTGTCCAAAATGTCGCTAGTTCGGCATGATCGGAGTCATTGTTTTTGGTGACAAAAATAGAAATCTGCAATTTTTGTGAAAATAGTTTTAAAATGTTTTTTAGGCCTGTACAGAATGTCGCTAGTTCGGTCACTGTTTTTGTGTCGTGAAAATGAAAAAAAAATATCTGCATTTTTTTGTGAGAATAGTTATAAAATGTTTTTTAGGCCTGTCCAGAATGTCGATAGTTCGGCATGACCGGGGTCACTGTTTTTGTGTCAAAAAATGAAAAAAAAATCTGAGCTATTTTTGTGAAAATTGTTCTAAAATGTTTTTTTAGGCCTGTCCAAAATGTCGATAGTTCGGCATGACCGGGGTCACTGTTTTTGGAGACAAAAATAGAAATCTGCAATTTTTGTGAAAATAGTTTTAAAATGTTTTTTAGGCCTGTCCAGAATGTCGCTAGTTCGGCATGACCGGGGTCACTGTTTTTGTGTCGTGAAAATGAAAAAAAAATATCTGCAATTTTTTGTGAAAATGGTTATAAAATGTTTTTTTAGGCCTGTCCAGAATGTCGATAGTTCGGCATGACCGGGGTCACTGTTTTTGTGTCAAAAAATGAAAAAAAAAAATCTGAGCTATTTTTGTGAAAGTTGTTCTAAAATGTTTTTTTTAGGCCTGTCCAAAATGTCGATAGTTCGGCATGACCGGGGTCACTGTTTTTGGTGACAAAAATAGAAATCTGCAATTTTTTGTGAAAATAGTTTTAAAATGTTTTTTTAGGCCTGTCCAGAATGTCGCTAGTTCGGCATGACCGGGGTCACTGTTTTTGTGTCGTGAAAATGAAAAAAAAATATCTGCAATTTTTTGTGAAAATGGTTATAAAATGTTTTTTTAGGCCTGTCCAGAATGTCGATAGTTCGGCATGACCGGGGTCACTGTTTTTGTGTCAAAAAATGAAAAAAAAAATCTGAGCTATTTTTGTGAAAATTGTTCTAAAATGTTTTTTTTAGGCCTGTCCAAAATGTCGATAGTTCGGCATGACCGGGGTCACTGTTTTTGGAAACAAAAATAGAAATCTGCAATTTTTTGTGAAAATAGTTTTAAAATGTTTTTTAGGCCTGTCCAGAATGTCGCTAGTTCGGCATGACCGGGGTCACTGTTTTTGTGTCGTGAAAATGAAAAAAAAATATCTGCATTTTTTGTGAAAATGGTTATAAAATGTTTTTTAGGGTTGTCCAGAATGTCGATAGTTCGGCATGACCGGGGTCACTGTTTTTGTGTCAAAAAATGAAGAAAAAAAATCTGAGCTATTTTTGTGAAAATTGTTCTAAAATGCTTTTTTAGGCCTGTCCAAAATGTCGCTAGTTCGGCATGATCGGAGTCATTGTTTTTGGTGACAAAAATAGAAATCTGCAATTTTTTGTGAAAATAGTTTTAAAATGTTTTTTAGGCCTGTCCAGAATGTCGCTAGTTCGGCATGACCGGGGTCACTGTTTTTGTGTCGTGAAAATGAAAAAAAAATATCAGCAATTTTTTGTGAAAATGGTTATAAAATGTTTTTTTAGGCCTGTCCAGAATGTCGATAGTTCGGCATGACCGGGGTCACTGTTTTTGTGTCAAAAAATGAAAAAAAAAAATCTGAGCTATTTTTGTGAAAATTGTTCTAAAATGTTTTTTTTAGGCCTGTCCAAAATGTCGATAGTTCGGCATGACCGGGGAAACTGTTTTCGTGTCAAAAAATGAAGAAAAAAAAAAATCTGAGCTATTTTTGTGAAAATTGTTCTAAAATGTTTTTTTTAGGCCTGTCCAAAATGTCGCTAGTTCGGCATGATCGGAGTCATTGTTTTTGGTGACAAAAATAGAAATCTGCAATTTTTTGTGAAAATAGTTTTAAAATGTTTTTTTAGGCCTGTCCATAATGTCGCTAGTTCAGCATGTCGGGGTCACTGTTTTTGTGTCAAAAAATGAAAAAAAAAAATCTGAGCTATTTTTGTGAAAATTGTTCTAAAATGTTTTTTTTTAGGCCTGTCCAAAATGTCGCTAGTTCGGCATGATCGGAGTCATTGTTTTTGGTGACAAAAATAGAAATCTGCAATTTTTTGTGAAAATTGTTTTAAAATGTTTTTTAAGGCCTGTCCAGAATGTCGCTAGTTCGGCATGATCGGAGTCATTGTTTTTGGTGACAAAAATAGAAATCTGCAATTTTTTGTGAAAATAGTTTTAAAATGTTTTTTTAGGCCTGTCCAGAATGTCGCTAGTTCGTCATGACCGGTGTCACTGTTTTTGTGTCACGAAAATGAAAAAAAAAAAATCTGCAATTTTTTGTGAAAATTGTTTTAGACATTTTTTTTAGGCCTGTCCAGAATGTCGCTTTTTCAGCTTGATCGGAGTCATCGTTTTTAGGGACAAATAGAAATCTGCAATTTTTGTATAAATTGTTTTTAAAAAAAATTTAGGCCAGTCCGGAATGTTGCTAGTTCGGCATGACCGGGGTCACTTTTTTGTGTCACGAAAAAGAAAAAAAAATATCTGCAATTTTTGTGAAAATGGTTATAAAATGTTTTTTTAGGCCTGTCCAGAATGTCGCTAGTTCGGCATGACCTGTGTCACTGTTTTTGTGTCACGAAAATGAAAAAAAAATCTGCAATTTTTGTGAAAATTGTTTTAGACATTTTTTTAGGCCTGTCCAGAATGTCGCTAGTTCGGCATGACCGGGGTCACTGTTTTTGTGTCGTGAAAATGAAAAAAAATATCTGCAATTTTTTGTGAAAATGGTTATAAAATGTTTTTTAGGCCTGTCCAGAATGTCGATAGTTCGGCATGACCGGGGTCACTGTTTTTGTGTCAAAAAATGAAAAAAAAAATCTGAGCTATTTTTGTGAAAATGGTTCTAAAATGTTTTTTTTAGGCCTGTCCAAAATGTCGCTAGTTCGGCATGATCAGAGTCATTGTTTTTGGTGACAAAAATAGAAATCTGCAATTTTTTGTGAAAATAGTTTTAAAATGTTTTTTTAGGCCTGTCCAGATTGTTGCTAGTTCGGCATGACCGGTGTCACTGTTTTTGTGTCGTGAAAATGAAAAAAAAATATCTGCAATTTTTTGTGAAAATGGTTATAAAATGTTTTTTTAGGCCTGTCCAGAATGTCGATAGTTCGGCATGACCGGGGTCACTGTTTTTGTGTCAAAAAATGAAAAAAAAAATCTGAGCTATTTTTGTGAAAGTTGTTCTAAAATGTTTTTTTAGGCCTGTCCAAAATGTCGATAGTTCGGCATGACCGGGGTCACTGTTTTTGGTGACAAAAATAGAAATCTGCAATTTTTGTGAAAATAGTTTTAAAATGTTTTTTTAGGCCTGTCCAGAATGTCGCTAGTTCGGCATGACCGGGGTCACTGTTTTTGTGTCGTGAAAATGAAAAAAAATATCTGCAATTTTTTGTGAAAATGGTTATAAAATGTTTTTTAGGCCTGAAGAAAAAAAGAATCTGAGCTATTTTTGTGAAAATTGTTCTAAAATGGTTTTTTTAGGCCTGTCCAAAATGTCGCTAGTTCGGCATGATCGGAGTCATTGTTTTTGGTGACAAAAATAGAAATCTGCAATTTTTTGTGAAAATAGTTTTAAAATGTTTTTTAGGCCTGTCCATAATGTCGCTAGTTCAGCATGTCGGGGTCACTGTTTTTGTGTCGTGAAAATGAAAAAAAAATATCTGCAATTTTTTGTGAAAATGGTTATAAAATGTTTTTTTAGGCCTGTCCAGAATGTCGATAGTTCGGCATGAATGGGGTCACTGTTTTTGTGTCAAAAAATGAAAAAAAAATCTGAGCTATTTTTGTGAAAATTGTTCTAAAATGTTTTTTTAGGCCTGTCCAAAATGTCGCTAGTTCGGCATGATCGGAGTCATTGTTTTTGGTGACAAAAATAGAAATCTGCAATTTTTGTGAAAATAGTTTTAAAATGTTTTTTAGGCCTGTCCAGAATGTCGCCAGTTCGGCATGATCGGAGTCATTGTTTTTGGTGACAAAAATAGAAATCTGCAATTTTTTGTGAAAATAGTTTTAAAATGTTTTTTAGGCCTGTCCAGAATGTCGATAGTTCGGCATGACCGGGGGTCACTGTTTTTGTGTCAAAAAGAAAAAAAAAATCTGAGCTATTTTTGTGAAAATTGTTCTAAAATGTTTTTTTAGGCCTGTCCAAAATGTCGCTAGTTCGGCATGATCGGAGTCATTGTTTTTGGTGACAAAAATAGAAATCTGCAATTTTTTGTGAAAATAGTTTTAAAATGTTTTTTTAGGCCTGTCCAGAATGTCGCTAGTTCGGCATGACCGGGGTCACTGTTTTTGTGTCGTGAAAATGAAAAAAAAATATCTGCAATTTTTTGTGAAAATGGTTATAAAATGTTTTTTTAGGCCTGTCCAGAATGTCGATAGTTCGGCATGACAGGGGTCACTGTTTTTGTGTCAAAAAATGAAAAAAAAAAAATCAGCTATTTTTGTGAAAATTGTTCTAAAATGTTTTTTTTAGGCCTGTCCAGAATGTCGCTAGTTCGGCATGACCGGGGTCACTGTTTTTGTGTCGTGAAAATGAAAAAAAAATATCTGCAATTTTTTGTGAAAATGGTTATAAAATGTTTTTTTAGGCCTGTCCAGAATGTCGATAGTTCGGCATGACCGGGGTCACTGTTTTTGTGTCAAAAATGAAAAAAAATCAGCTATTTTTGTGAAAATTGTTCTAAAATGTTTTTTTAGGCCTGTCCAGAATGTCGCTAGTTCAGCCGGGGTCACTGTTTTTGTGTCGTGAAAATGAAAAAAAAATATCTGCATTTTTTTGTGAAAATGGTTATAAAATGTTTTTTTAGGGTTGTCCAGAATGTCGCTAGTTCGGCATGATCGGAGTCATTGTTTTTGGTGACAAAAATAGAAATCTGCAATTTTTTGTGAAAATAGTTTTAAAATGTTTTTTAGGCCTGTCCAGAATGTCGCTAGTTCGGCATGACCGGGGTCACTGTTTTTGTGTCGTGAAAATGAAAAAAAAATATCTGCAATTTTTTGTGAAAATGGTTATAAAATGTTTTTTTAGGCCTGTCCAGAATGTCGATAGTTCGGCATGACCGGGGTCACTGTTTTTGTGTCAAAAAATGAAAAAAAAATCTGAGCTATTTTTGTGAAAATTGTTCTAAAATGTTTTTTTTAGGCCTGTCCAAAATGTCGCTAGTTCGGCATGATCGGAGTCATTGTTTTTGGTGACAAAAATAGAAATCTGCAATTTTTTGTGAAAATAGTTTTAAAAAGTTTTTTTAGGCCTGTCCTGAATGTCGCTAGTTCGGCATGACCGGGGTCACTGTTTTTGTGTCGTGAAAATGAAAAAAAAATATCTGCAATTTTTTGTGAAAATGGTTATAAAATGTTTTTTTAGGCCTGTCCAGAATGTCGATAGTTCGGCATGACCAGGGAAACTGTTTTTGTGTCAAAAAATGAAAAAAAAATCTGAGCTATTTTTGTGAAAATAGTTTTAAAATGTTTTTTTAGGCCTGTCCAGAATGTCGCTAGTTCGGCATGACCGGGGTCACTGTTTTTGTGTCGTGAAAATGAAAAAAAAATATCTGCAATTTTTTGTGAAAATGGTTATAAAATGTTTTTTTAGGCCTGAAGAAAAAAAAGAATCTGAGCTATTTTTGTGAAAATTGTTCTAAAATGGTTTTTTTAGGCCTGTCCAAAATGTCGCTAGTTCGGCATGATCGGAGTCATTGTTTTTGGTGACAAAAATAGAAATCTGCAATTTTTTGTGAAAATAGTTTTAAAATGTTTTTTTAGGCCTGTCCATAATGTCGCTAGTTCAGCATGTCGGGGTCACTGTTTTTGTGTCGTGAAAATGAAAAAAAAATATCTGCAATTTTTTGTGAAAATGGTTATAAAATGTTTTTTTAGGCCTGTCCAGAATGTCGATAGTTCGGCATGAATGGGGTCACTGTTTTTGTGTCAAAAAATGAAAAAAAAATCTGAGCTATTTTTGTGAAAATTGTTCTAAAATGTTTTTTTTTAGGCCTGTCCAAAATGTCGCTAGTTCGGCATGATCGGAGTCATTGTTTTTGGTGACAAAAATAGAAATCTGCAATTTTTTGTGAAAATAGTTTTAAAATGTTTTTTTAGGCCTGTCCAGAATGTCGCCAGTTCGGCATGATCGGAGTCATTGTTTTTGGGACAAAAATAGAAATCTGCAATTTTTTGTGAAAATAGTTTTAAAATGTTTTTTAGGCCTGTCCAGAATGTCGATAGTTCGGCATGACCGGGGTCACTGTTTTTGTGTCAAAAAATGAAAAAAAAAATCTGAGCTATTTTTGTGAAAATTGTTCTAAAATGTTTTTTTAGGCCTGTCCAAAATGTCGCTAGTTCGGCATGATCGGAGTCATTGTTTTTGGTGACAAAAATAGAAATCTGCAATTTTTTGTGAAAATAGTTTTAAATGTTTTTTTAGGCCTGTACAGAATGTCGCTAGTTCCGGTCACTGTTTTTGTGTCGTGAAAATGAAAAAAAAATATCTGCATTTTTTTGTGAGAATAGTTATAAAATGTTTTTTTAGGCCTGTCCAGAATGTCGCCAGTTCGGCATGATCGGAGTCATTGTTTTTGGTGACAAAAATAGAAATCTGCAATTTTTTGTGAAAATAGTTTTAAAATGTTTTTTAGGCCTGTCCAGAATGTCGATAGTTCGGCATGACCGGGGTCACTGTTTTTGTGTCAAAAAAAAAAAAAAAAATCTGAGCTATTTTTGTGAAAATTGTTCTAAAATGTTTTTTTTAGGCCTGTCCAAAATGTCGCTAGTTCGGCATGATCGGAGTCATTGTTTTTGGTGACAAAAATAGAAATCTGCAATTTTTTGTGAAAATAGTTTTAAAATGTTTTTTTAGGCCTGTACAGAATGTCGCTAGTTCGGTCACTGTTTTTGTGTCGTGAAAATGAAAAAAAAATATCTGCATATTTTTGTGAGAATAGTTATAAAATGTTTTTTTAGGCCTGTCCAGAATGTCGATAGTTCGGCATGACCGGGGTCACTGTTTTTGTGTCAAAAAATGAAAAAAAAAATCTGAGCTATTTTTGTGAAAATTGTTCTAAAATGTTTTTTTTAGGCCTGTCCAAAATGTCGATAGTTCGGCATGACCGGGGTCACTGTTTTTGGAGACAAAAATAGAAATCTGCAATTTTTTGTGAAAATAGTTTTAAAATGTTTTTTTAGGCCTGTCCAGAAATGTCGCTAGTTCGGCATGACCGGGGTCACTGTTTTTGTGTCGTGAAAATGAAAAAAAATATCTGCAATTTTTTGTGAAAATGGTTATAAAATGTTTTTTAGGCCTGTCCAGAATGTCGATAGTTCGGCATGACCGGGGTCACTGTTTTTGTGTCAAAAAATGAAAAAAAAAAATCAGCTATTTTTGTGAAAATTGTTCTAAAATGTTTTTTTAGGCCTGTCCAGAATGTCGCTAGTTCGGCATGACCGGGGTCACTGTTTTTGTGTCGTGAAAATGAAAAAAAAATATCTGCAATTTTTTGTGAAAATGGTTATAAAATGTTTTTTTAGGCCTGTCCAGAATGTCGATAGTTCGGCATGACCGGGGTCACTGTTTTTGTGTCAAAAAATGAAAAAAAAAAATCAGCTATTTTTGTGAAAATTGTTCTAAAATGTTTTTTAGGCCTGTCCAGAATGTCGCTAGTTCAGCCGGGGTCACTGTTTTTGTGTCGTGAAAATGAAAAAAAAATATCTGCATTTTTTTGTGAAAATGGTTATAAAATGTTTTTTTAGGGTTGTCCAGAATGTCGCTAGTTCGGCATGATCGGAGTCATTGTTTTTGGTGACAAAAATAGAAATCTGCAATTTTTTGTGAAAATAGTTTTAAAATGTTTTTTAGGCCTGTCCAGAATGTCGCTAGTTCGGCATGACCGGGGTCACTGTTTTTGTGTCGTGAAAATGAAAAAAATATCTGCAATTTTTTGTGAAAATGGTTATAAAATGTTTTTTTAGGCCTGTCCAGAATGTCGATAGTTCGGCATGACCGGGGTCACTGTTTTTGTGTCAAAAAATGAAAAAAAAAATCTGAGCTATTTTTGTGAAAATTGTTCTAAAATGTTTTTTTTAGGCCTGTCCAAAATGTCGCTAGTTCGGCATGATCGGAGTCATTGTTTTTGGTGACAAAAATAGAAATCTGCAATTTTTGTGAAAATAGTTTTAAAAAGTTTTTTAGGCCTGTCCAGAATGTCGCTAGTTCGGCATGACCGGGGTCACTGTTTTTGTGTCGTGAAAATGAAAAAAAATATCTGCAATTTTTTGTGAAAATGGTTATAAAATGTTTTTTTAGGCCTGTCCAGAATGTCGATAGTTCGGCATGACCAGGGAAACTGTTTTTGTGTCAAAAATGAAAAAAAAATCTGAGCTATTTTTGTGAAAATAGTTTTAAAATGTTTTTTAGGCCTGTCCAGAATGTCGCTAGTTCGGCATGACCGGGGTCACTGTTTTTGTGTCGTGAAAATGAAAAAAAATATCTGCAATTTTTTGTGAAAATGGTTATAAAATGTTTTTTTAGGCCTGAAGAAAAAAAAGAATCTGAGCTATTTTTGTGAAAATTGTTCTAAAATGGTTTTTTTAGGCCTGTCCAAAATGTCGCTAGTTCGGCATGATCGGAGTCATTGTTTTTGGTGACAAAAATAGAAATCTGCAATTTTTGTGAAAATAGTTTTAAAATGTTTTTTAGGCCTGTCCATAATGTCGCTAGTTCAGCATGTCGGGGTCACTGTTTTTGTGTCGTGAAAATGAAAAAAAATATCTGCAATTTTTTGTGAAAATGGTTATAAAATGTTTTTTTAGGCCTGTCCAGAATGTCGATAGTTCGGCATGAATGGGGTCACTGTTTTTGTGTCAAAAAATGAAAAAAAAATCTGAGCTATTTTTGTGAAAATTGTTCTAAAATGTTTTTTTTAGGCCTGTCCAAAATGTCGCTAGTTCGGCATGATCGGAGTCATTGTTTTTGGTGACAAAAATAGAAATCTGCAATTTTTGTGAAAATAGTTTTAAAATGTTTTTTAGGCCTGTCCAGAATGTCGCCAGTTCGGCATGATCGGAGTCATTGTTTTTGGTGACAAAAATAGAAATCTGCAATTTTTTGTGAAAATAGTTTTAAAATGTTTTTTAGGCCTGTCCAGAATGTCGATAGTTCGGCATGACCGGGGTCACTGTTTTTGTGTCAAAAAATGAAAAAAAAATCTGAGCTATTTTTGTGAAAATTGTTCTAAAATGTTTTTTTAGGCCTGTCCAAAATGTCGCTAGTTCGGCATGATCGGAGTCATTGTTTTTGGTGACAAAAATAGAAATCTGCAATTTTTGTGAAAATAGTTTTAAAATGTTTTTTAGGCCTGTACAGAATGTCGCTAGTTCGGTCACTGTTTTTGTGTCGTGAAAATGAAAAAAAATATCTGCATTTTTTTGTGAGAATAGTTATAAAATGTTTTTTAGGCCTGTCCAGAATGTCGATATTTCGGCATGACCGGGGTCACTGTTTTTGTGTCAAAAAATGAAAAAAAAATCTGAGCTATTTTTGTGAAAATTGTTCTAAAATGTTTTTTTAGGCCTGTCCAAAATGTCGATAGTTCGGCATGACCGGGGTCACTGTTTTTGGAGACAAAAATAGAAATCTGCAATTTTTGTGAAAATAGTTTTAAAATGTTTTTTTAGGCCTGTCCAGAATGTCGCTAGTTCGGCATGACCGGGGTCACTGTTTTTGTGTCGTGAAAATGAAAAAAATATCTGCAATTTTTTGTGAAAATGGTTATAAAATGTTTTTTTAGGCCTGTCCAGAATGTCGATAGTTCGGCATGACAGGGGTCACTGTTTTTGTGTCAAAAAATGAAAAAAAAAAAATCAGCTATTTTTGTGAAAATTGTTCTAAAATGTTTTTTTTAGGCCTGTCCAGAATGTCGATAGTTCGGCATGACCGGGGTCACTGTTTTTGGAGACAAAAATAGAAATCTGCAATTTTTTGTGAAAATAGTTTTAAAATGTTTTTTAGGCCTGTCCAGAATGTCGCTAGTTCGGCATGACCGGGGTCACTGTTTTTGTGTCGTGAAAATGAAAAAAAAATATCTGCAATTTTTTGTGAAAATGGTTATAAAATGTTTTTTAGGCCTGTCCAGAATGTCGATAGTTCGGCATGACAGGGGTCACTGTTTTTGTGTCAAAAATGAAAAAAAAAATCTGCTATTTTTGTGAAAATTGTTCTAAAATGTTTTTTTTAGGCCTGTCCAGAATGTCGCTAGTTCGGCATGACCGGGGTCACTGTTTTTGTGTCGTGAAAATGAAAAAAAAATATCTGCAATTTTTTGTGAAAATGGTTATAAAATGTTTTTTAGGCCTGTCCAGAATGTCGATAGTTCGGCATGACCGGGGGTCACTGTTTTTGTGTCAAAAAATGAAAAAAAAAATCAGCTATTTTTGTGAAAATAGTTTTAAAATGTTTTTTTAGGCCTGTCCAGAATGTCGCTAGTTCGGCCGGGGGTCACTGTTTTTGTGTCGTGAAAATGAAAAAAAATATCTGCAATTTTTTGTGAAAATGGTTATAAAATGTTTTTTAGGCCTGTCCAGAATGTCGCTAGTTCGGCGACGGGTCACTGTTTTTGTGTCGTGAAAATGAAAAAAAATATCTGCATTTTTTGTGAAAATGGTTATAAAATGTTTTTTTAGGGTTGTCCAGAATGTCGATAGTTCGGCATGACCGGGGTCACTGTTTTTGTGTCAAAAAATGAAGAAAAAAAATCTGAGCTATTTTTGTGAAAATTGTTCTAAAATGCTTTTTTAGGCCTGTCCAAAATGTCGCTAGTTCGGCATGATCGGAGTCATTGTTTTTGGTGACAAAAATAGAAATCTGCAATTTTTTGTGAAAATAGTTTTAAAATGTTTTTTAGGCCTGTCCAGAATGTCGCTAGTTCGGCATGACCGGGGTCACTGTTTTTGTGTCGTGAAAATGAAAAAAAATATCTGCAATTTTTTGTGAAAATGGTTATAAAATGTTTTTTAGGCCTGTCCAGAATGTCGATAGTTCGGCATGACCGGGGTCACTGTTTTTGTGTCAAAAAATGAAAAAAAAATCTGAGCTATTTTTGTGAAAATTGTTCTAAAATGTTTTTTTTAGGCCTGTCCAAAATGTCGCTAGTTCGGCATGATCGGAGTCATTGTTTTTGGTGACAAAATAGAAATCTGCAATTTTTGTGAAAATAGTTTTAAAAAGTTTTTTAGGCCTGTCCTGAATGTCGCTAGTTCGGCATGACCGGGGTCACTGTTTTTGTGTCGTGAAAATGAAAAAAATATCTGCAATTTTTTGTGAAAATGGTTATAAAATGTTTTTTAGGCCTGTCCAGAATGTCGATAGTTCGGCATGACCGGGGTCACTGTTTTTGTGTCAAAAAATGAAAAAAAAAATCTGAGCTATTTTTGTGAAAATTGTTCTAAAATGTTTTTTTAGGCCTGTCCAAAATGTCGATAGTTCGGCATGACCGGGGTCACTGTTTTTGGTGACAAAAATAGAAATCTGCAATTTTTGTGAAAATAGTTTTAAAATGGTTTTTTAGGCCTGTCCAGAATGTCGCTAGTTCGGCATGACCGGGGTCACTGTTTTTGTGTCGTGAAAATGAAAAAAAATATCTACAATTTTTTGTGAAAATGGTTATAAAATGTTTTTTAGGCCTGTCCAGAATGTCGATAGTTCGGCATGACCGGGAAACTGTTTTCGTGTCAAAAAATGAAGAAAAAAAAATCTGAGCTATTTTTGTGAAAATTGTTCTAAAATGTTTTTTAGGCCTGTCCAAAATGTCGCTAGTTCGGCATGATCGGAGTCATTGTTTTTGGTGACAAAAATAGAAATCTGCAATTTTTGTGAAAATAGTTTTAAAATGTTTTTTAGGCCTGTCCATAATGTCGCTAGTTCAGCATGACCGGGGTCACTGTTTTTGTGTCGTGAAAATGAAAAAAATATCTGCAATTTTTTGTGAAAATGGTTATAAAATGTTTTTTAGGCCTGTCCAGAATGTCGATAGTTCGGCATGACCGGGGTCACTGTTTTTGTGTCAAAAAATGAAAAAAAATCTGAGCTATTTTTGTGAAAATTGTTCTAAAATGTTTTTTTAGGCCTGTCCAAAATGTCGCTAGTTCGGCATGATCGGAGTCATTGTTTTTGGTGACAAAAATAGAAATCTGCAATTTTTGTGAAAATAGTTTTAAAATGTTTTTTAGGCCTGTCCAGAATGTCGATAGTTCGGCATGACCAGGGAAACTGTTTTTGTGTCAAAAAATGAAAAAAAATCTGAGCTATTTTTGTGAAAATAGTTTTAAAATGTTTTTTAGGCCTGTCCAGAATGTCGCTAGTTCGGCATGACCGGGGTCACTGTTTTTGTGTCGTGAAAATGAAAAAAAATATCTGCAATTTTTTGTGAAAATGGTTATAAAATGTTTTTTAGGCCTGAAGAAAAAAAGAATCTGAGCTATTTTTGTGAAAATTGTTCTAAAATGGTTTTTTTAGGCCTGTCCAAAATGTCGCTAGTTCGGCATGATCGGAGTCATTGTTTTTGGTGACAAAAATAGAAATCTGCAATTTTTGTGAAAATAGTTTTAAAATGTTTTTTAGGCCTGTCCATAATGTCGCTAGTTCAGCATGTCGGGGTCACTGTTTTTGTGTCGTGAAAATGAAAAAAAATATCTGCAATTTTTGTGAAAATGGTTATAAAATGTTTTTTTAGGCCTGTCCAGAATGTCGATAGTTCGGCATGAATGGGGTCACTGTTTTTGTGTCAAAAATGAAAAAAAATCTGAGCTATTTTTGTGAAAATTGTTCTAAAATGTTTTTTTTAGGCCTGTCCAAAATGTCGCTAGTTCGGCATGATCGGAGTCATTGTTTTTGGTGACAAAAATAGAAATCTGCAATTTTTTGTGAAAATAGTTTTAAAATGTTTTTTTAGGCCTGTCCAGAATGTCGCCAGTTCGGCATGATCGGAGTCATTGTTTTTGGTGACAAAAATAGAAATCTGCAATTTTTTGTGAAAATAGTTTTAAAATGTTTTTTAGGCCTGTCCAGAATGTCGATAGTTCGGCATGACCGGGGTCACTGTTTTTGTGTCAAAAAATGAAAAAAAAAATCTGAGCTATTTTTGTGAAAATTGTTCTAAAATGTTTTTTTAGGCCTGTCCAAAATGTCGCTAGTTCGGCATGATCGGAGTCATTGTTTTTGGTGACAAAAATAGAAATCTGCAATTTTTTGTGAAAATAGTTTTAAAATGTTTTTTTAGGCCTGTACAGAATGTCGCTAGTTCGGTCACTGTTTTTGTGTCGTGAAAATGAAAAAAAATATCTGCATTTTTTGTGAGAATAGTTATAAAATGTTTTTTTAGGCCTGTCCAGAATGTCGATATTTCGGCATGACCGGGGTCACTGTTTTTGTGTCAAAAAATGAAAAAAAAAATCTGAGCTATTTTTGTGAAAATTGTTCTAAAATGTTTTTTTTAGGCCTGTCCAAAATGTCGATAGTTCGGCATGACCGGGGTCACTGTTTTTGGAGACAAAAATAGAAATCTGCAATTTTTTGTGAAAATAGTTTTAAAATGTTTTTTTAGGCCTGTCCAGAATGTCGCTAGTTCGGCATGACCGGGGTCACTGTTTTTGTGTCGTGAAAATGAAAAAAAAATATCTGCAATTTTTTGTGAAAATGGTTATAAAATGTTTTTTTAGGCCTGTCCAGAATGTCGATAGTTCGGCATGACAGGGGTCACTGTTTTTGTGTCAAAAAATGAAAAAAAAAAATCAGCTATTTTGTGAAAATTGTTCTAAAATGTTTTTTAGGCCTGTCCAGAATGTCGATAGTTCGGCATGACCGGGGTCACTGTTTTTGGAGACAAAAATAGAAATCTGCAATTTTTGTGAAAATAGTTTTAAAATGTTTTTTAGGCCTGTCCAGAATGTCGCTAGTTCGGCATGACCGGGGTCACTGTTTTTGTGTCGTGAAAATGAAAAAAAATATCTGCAATTTTTTGTGAAAATGGTTATAAAATGTTTTTTTAGGCCTGTCCAGAATGTCGATAGTTCGGCATGACAGGGGTCACTGTTTTTGTGTCAAAAATGAAAAAAAAAAATCAGCTATTTTTGTGAAAATTGTTCTAAAATGTTTTTTTAGGCCTGTCCAGAATGTCGCTAGTTCGGCATGACCGGGGTCACTGTTTTTGTGTCGTGAAAATGAAAAAAAATATCTGCAATTTTTTGTGAAAATGGTTATAAAATGTTTTTTAGGCCTGTCCAGAATGTCGATAGTTCGGCATGACCGGGGTCACTGTTTTTGTGTCAAAAAATGAAAAAAAAAATCAGCTATTTTGTGAAAATAGTTTTAAAATGTTTTTTAGGCCTGTCCAGAATGTCGCTAGTTCGGCCGGGGTCACTGTTTTTGTGTCGTGAAAATGAAAAAAAATATCTGCAATTTTTGTGAAAATGGTTATAAAATGTTTTTTAGGCCTGTCCAGAATGTCGCTAGTTCGGCCGGGGTCACTGTTTTTGTGTCGTGAAAATGAAAAAAAAATATCTGCATTTTTTTGTGAAAATGGTTATAAAATGTTTTTTTAGGGTTGTCCAGAATGTCGATAGTTCGGCATGACCGGGGTCACTGTTTTTGTGTCAAAAATGAAGAAAAAAAATCTGAGCTATTTTTGTGAAAATTGTTCTAAAATGCTTTTTTTAGGCCTGTCCAAAATGTCGCTAGTTCGGCATGATCGGAGTCATTGTTTTTGGTGACAAAAATAGAAATCTGCAATTTTTTGTGAAAATAGTTTTAAAATGTTTTTTTAGGCCTGTCCAGAATGTCGCTAGTTCGGCATGACCGGGGTCACTGTTTTTGTGTCGTGAAAATGAAAAAAAATATCTGCAATTTTTTGTGAAAATGGTTATAAAATGTTTTTTAGGCCTGTCCAGAATGTCGATAGTTCGGCATGACCGGGGTCACTGTTTTTGTGTCAAAAAATGAAAAAAAAATCTGAGCTATTTTTGTGAAAATTGTTCTAAAATGTTTTTTTTAGGCCTGTCCAAAATGTCGCTAGTTCGGCATAATCGGAGTCATTGTTTTTGGTGACAAAAATAGAAATCTGCAATTTTTGTGAAAATAGTTTTAAAAAGTTTTTTAGGCCTGTCCTGAATGTCGCTAGTTCGGCATGACCGGGGTCACTGTTTTTGTGTCGTGAAAATGAAAAAAAATATCTGCAATTTTTTGTGAAAATGGTTATAAAATGTTTTTTTAGGCCTGTCCAGAATGTCGATAGTTCGGCATGACCGGGGTCACTGTTTTTGTGTCAAAAAATGAAAAAAAAAATCTGAGCTATTTTTGTGAAAATTGTTCTAAAATGTTTTTTTAGGCCTGTCCAAAATGTCGATAGTTCGGCATGACCGGGGTCACTGTTTTTGGTGACAAAAATAGAAATCTGCAATTTTTGTGAAAATAGTTTTAAAATGGTTTTTTAGGCCTGTCCAGAATGTCGCTAGTTCGGCATGACCGGGGTCACTGTTTTTGTGTCGTGAAAATGAAAAAAAATATCTACAATTTTTTGTGAAAATGGTTATAAAATGTTTTTTTAGGCCTGTCCAGAATGTCGATAGTTCGGCATGACCGGGGAAACTGTTTTCGTGTCAAAAATGAAGAAAAAAAAAATCTGAGCTATTTTTGTGAAAATTGTTCTAAAATGTTTTTTTAGGCCTGTCCAAAATGTCGCTAGTTCGGCATGATCGGAGTCATTGTTTTTGGTGACAAAAATAGAAATCTGCAATTTTTGTGAAAATAGTTTTAAAATGTTTTTTAGGCCTGTCCATAATGTCGCTAGTTCAGCATGACGGGGTCACTGTTTTTGTGTCGTGAAAATGAAAAAAATATCTGCAATTTTTGTGAAAATGGTTATAAAATGTTTTTTTAGGCCTGTCCAGAATGTCGATAGTTCGGCATGACCGGGGTCACTGTTTTTGTGTCAAAAAATGAAAAAAAAATCTGAGCTATTTTTGTGAAAATTGTTCTAAAATGTTTTTTTTAGGCCTGTCCAAAATGTCGCTAGTTCGGCATGATCGGAGTCATTGTTTTTGGTGACAAAAATAGAAATCTGCAATTTTTTGTGAAAATAGTTTTAAAATGTTTTTTAGGCCTGTCCAGAATGTCGCTAGTTCGGCATGACCGGGGTCACTGTTTTTGTGTCGTGAAAATGAAAAAAAAATATCTGCAATTTTTTGTGAAAATGGTTATAAAATGTTTTTTTAGGCCTGTCCAGAATGTCGATAGTTCGGCATGACCGGGGTCACTGTTTTTGTGTCAAAAAATGAAAAAAAAATCTGAGCTATTTTTGTGAAAATTGTTCTAAAATGTTTTTTTAGGCCTGTCCAAAATGTCGCTAGTTCGGCATGATCGGAGTCATTGTTTTTGGTGACAAAAATAGAAATCTGCAATTTTTGTGAAAAGAATTTTTAGGCTGTCCAGAATTGTAGTTGGCATGATCGGAGTCATTGTTTTTGGTGACAAAAATAGAAATCTGCAATTTTTTGTGAAAATAGTTTTAAAATGTTTTTTTAGGCCTGTCCAGAATGTCGATAGTTCGGCATGACCGGGGTCACTGTTTTTGAGTTAAAAATGAAAAAAAAATCTGAGCTTTTTTGTGAAAATGGTTCTAATATGTTTTTTTAGGCCTGTCCAAAATGTCGCTAGTTCGGCATGATTTGAGTCATCGTTTTTGGTGACAACAATAGAAATCTGCAATTTTTGTGAAAATGGTTTTAAATGTTTTTTAGGCCTGTCCAGAATGTCGCTAGTTCGTCATGACCGGTGTCACTGTTTTTGTGTCACGAAAATGAAAAAAAAAATCTGCAATTTTTGTGAAAATTGTTTTAGACATTTTTTTAGGCCTGTCCAGAATGTCGCTTTTTCAGCTTGATCGGAGTCATCGTTTTTAGGGACAAATAGAAATCTGCAATTTTTTGTATAAATTGTTTTTAAAAAAATTTTTAGGCCAGTCCGGAATGTTGCTAGTTCGGCATGACCGGGGTCACTTTTTTGTGTCACGAAAAAGAAAAAAAATATCTGCAATTTTTGTGAAAATGGTTATAAAATGTTTTTTAGGCCTGTCCAGAATGTCGCTAGTTCGGCATGACCTGTGTCACAGTTTTTGTGTCACGAAAATGAAAAAAAAAAATCTGCAATTTTTTGTGAAAATTGTTTTAGACATTTTTTTTAGGCCTGTCCAGAATGTCGCTTTTTCAGCTTGATCGGAGTCATCGTTTTTAGGGACAAATAGAAATCTGCAATTTTTGTATAAATTGTTTTTAAAAAATTTTTTAGGCCAGTCCGGAATGTTGCTAGTTCGGCATGACCGGGGTCACTTTTTTTGTGTCACGAAAAAGAAAAAAAATATCTGCAATTTTTTGTGAAAATGGTTATAAAATGTTTTTTTAGGCCTTTCCAGAATGTCGATAGTTCGGCATGACCGGGGTCACTGTTTTTGTGTCAAAAAATGAAAAAAAAAAATCGGAGCTTTTTTTGTGAAAATTGTTCTAAAATGTTTTTTTAGGCCTGTCCAAAATGTCGCTAGTTCAGCATGACCGTGTCACTGTTTTTGTGTCACGAAAATGAAAAAAAAAAATCTGCCATTTTTTGTGAAAATGGTTTTACATTTTTTTTTAGGCCTGTCCAGAATGTCGCTTTTTCGGCATGATCGGAGTCATAGTTTTTAGGGACAAAATAGAAATCTGCAATTTTTTGTGAAAATGGTTTTAAAATGTTTTTTTAGGCCTGTCCAGAATGTCGCTAGTTCGGCCGGGGTCACTGTTTTTGTGTCGTGAAAATGAAAAAAAAATATCAGCATTTTTTTGTGAAAATGGTTATAAAATGTTTTTTAGGGTTGTCCAGAATGTCGATAGTTCGGCATGACCGGGGGTCACTGTTTTTGTGTCGTGAAAATGAAAAAAAATATCTGCAATTTTTTGTGAAAATGGTTATAAAATGTTTTTTAGGCCTGTCCAGAATGTCGATAGTTCGGCATGACCGGGGTCACTGTTTTTGTGTCAAAAAATGAAAAAAAAAATCTGAGCTATTTTTGTGAAAATTGTTCTAAAATGTTTTTTTTAGGCCTGTCCAAAATGTCGCTAGTTCGGCATGATCGGAGTCATTGTTTTTGGTGACAAAAATAGAAATCTGCAATTTTTGTGAAAATAGTTTTAAAATGTTTTTTAGGCCTGTCCTGAATGTCGCTAGTTCGGCATGACCGGGGTCACTGTTTTTGTGTCGTGAAAATGAAAAAAAATATCTGCAATTTTTTGTGAAAATGGTTATAAAATGTTTTTTAGGCCTGTCCAGAATGTCGATAGTTCGGCATGACCGGGGGTCACTGTTTTTGTGTCAAAAAATGAAAAAAAAAAATCTGAGCTATTTTTGTGAAAATTGTTCTAAAATGTTTTTTTAGGCCTGTCCAAAATGTCGATAGTTCGGCATGACCGGGGGTCACTGTTTTTGGTGACAAAAATAGAAATCTGCAATTTTTGTGAAAATAGTTTTAAAATGGTTTTTTAGGCCTGTCCAGAATGTCGCTAGTTCGGCATGACCGGGGGTCACTGTTTTTGTGTCGTGAAAATGAAAAAAAATATCTACAATTTTTTGTGAAAATGGTTATAAAATGTTTTTTTAGGCCTGTCCAGAATGTCGATAGTTCGGCATGACCGGGGAAACTGTTTTCGTGTCAAAAAATGAAGAAAAAAAAAAATCTGAGCTATTTTTGTGAAAATTGTTCTAAAATGTTTTTTTAGGCCTGTCCAAAATGTCGCTAGTTCGGCATGATCGGAGTCATTGTTTTTGGTGACAAAAATAGAAATCTGCAATTTTTTGTGAAAATAGTTTTAAAATGTTTTTTTAGGCCTGTCCATAATGTCGCTAGTTCAGCATGACGGGGTCACTGTTTTTGTGTCGTGAAAATGAAAAAAAAATATCTGCAATTTTTGTGAAAATGGTTATAAAATGTTTTTTTAGGCCTGTCCAGAATGTCGATAGTTCGGCATGACCGGGGTCACTGTTTTTGTGTCAAAAAATGAAAAAAAAAATCTGAGCTATTTTTGTGAAAATTGTTCTAAAATGTTTTTTTTAGGCCTGTCCAAAATGTCGCTAGTTCGGCATGATCGGAGTCATTGTTTTTGGTGACAAAAATAGAAATCTGCAATTTTTTGTGAAAATAGTTTTAAAATGTTTTTTTAGGCCTGTCCTGAATGTCGCTAGTTCGGCATGACCGGGGTCACTGTTTTTGTGTCGTGAAAATGAAAAAAAAATATCTGCAATTTTTTGTGAAAATGGTTATAAAATGTTTTTTAGGCCTGTCCAGAATGTCGATAGTTCGGCATGACCGGGGTCACTGTTTTTGTGTCAAAAAATGAAAAAAAAAATCTGAGCTATTTTTGTGAAAATTGTTCTAAAATGTTTTTTTTAGGCCTGTCCAAAATGTCGCTAGTTCGGCATGATCGGAGTCATTGTTTTTGGTGACAAAAATAGAAATCTGCAATTTTTTGTGAAAATAGTTTTAAAATGTTTTTTTAGGCCTGTCCATAATGTCGCTAGTTCAGCATGACGGGGTCACTGTTTTTGTGTCGTGAAAATGAAAAAAAAATATCTGCAATTTTTTGTGAAAATGGTTATAAAATGTTTTTTTAGGCCTGTCCAGAATGTCGATAGTTCGGCATGACCGGGGTCACTGTTTTTGTGTCAAAAAATGAAAAAAAAAAATCTGAGCTATTTTTGTGAAAAATGTTCTAAAATGTTTTTTTTAGGCCTGTCCAAAATGTCGCTAGTTCGGCATGATCGGAGTCATTGTTTTTGGTGACAAAAATAGAAATCTGCAATTTTTTGTGAAAATAGTTTTAAAATGTTTTTTTAGGCCTGTCCAGAATTTCGCTAGTTCGGCATGACCGGGGTCACTGTTTTTGTGTCGTGAAAATGAAAAAAAAATATCTGCAATTTTTTGTGAAAATGGTTTTAAAATGTTTTTTTAGGCCTGTCCAGAATGTCGATAGTTCGGCATGACCGGGGTCACTGTTTTTGTGTCAAAAAATGAAAAAAAAAATCTGAGCTATTTTTGTGAAAATTGTTCTAAAATGTTTTTTTAGGCCTGTCCAAAATGTCGCTAGTTCGGCATGATCGGAGTCATTGTTTTTGGTGACAAAAATAGAAATCTGCAATTTTTGTGAAAATTGTTTTAAAATGTTTTTTAGGCCTGTCCAGAATGTCGCTAGTTCGGCATGATCGGAGTCATTGTTTTTGGTGACAAAAATAGAAATCTGCAATTTTTGTGAAAATAGTTTTAAAATGTTTTTTTAGGCCTGTCCAGAATGTCGATAGTTCGGCATGACCGGGGTCACTGTTTTTGAGTTAAAAAATGAAAAAAAAATCTGAGCTTTTTTTGTGAAAATGGTTCTAATATGTTTTTTTAGGCCTGTCCAAAATGTCGCTAGTTCGGCATGATTTGAGTCATCGTTTTTGGTGACAACAATAGAAATCTGCAATTTTTTGTGAAAATGGTTTTAAATGTTTTTAGGCCTGTCCAGAATGTCGCTAGTTCGTCATGACCGGTGTCACTGTTTTTGTGTCACGAAAATGAAAAAAAAAAAATCTGCAATTTTTTGTGAAAATTGTTTTAGACATTTTTTTTAGGCCTGTCCAGAATGTCGCTTTTTCAGCTTGATCGGAGTCATCGTTTTTAGGGACAAATAGAAATCTGCAATTTTTTGTATAAATTGTTTTAAAAAATTTTTTAGGCCAGTCCGGAATGTTGCTAGTTCGGCATGACCGGGGTCACTTTTTTTGTGTCACGAAAAAGAAAAAAAAATATCTGCAATTTTTTGTGAAAATGGTTATAAAATGTTTTTTTAGGCCTGTCCAGAATGTCGATAGTTCGGCATGACCGGTGTCACTGTTTTTGTGTCAGAAAATGAAAAAAAAATCGGAGCTTTTTTTGTGAAAATTGTTCTAAAATGTTTTTTTAGGCCTGTCCAAAATGTCGCTAGTTCAGCATGACCGTGTCACTGTTTTTGTGTCACGAAAATGAAAAAAAAAATCTGCCATTTTTTGTGAAAATGGTTTTACATTTTTTTTTAGGCCTGTCCAGAATGTCGCTTTTTCGGCATGATCGGAGTCATAGTTTTTAGGGACAAAATAGAAATCTGCAATTTTTTGTGAAAATGGTTTTAAAATGTTTTTTTAGGCGTGTCCAAAATGTCGCTAGTTCGGCATGATCGGAGTCATCGTTTTTGGTGACAAAAATAGAAATCTGCAATTTTTTGTGAAAATGGTTTTAAAATGTTTTTTTAGGCCTGTCCAGAATGTCGCTAGTTCAGCATGACCGTGTCACTGTTTTTGTGTCACGAAAATGAAAAAAAAAAATCTGCCATTTTTTGTGAAAATGGTTTTAAATATTTTTTTAGGCCTGTCCAGAATGTCGCTTTTTCGGCATGATCGGAGTCATAGTTTTTAGGGACAAAATAGAAATCTGCAATTTTTTGTGAAAATGGTTTTAAAATGTTTTTTTAGGCGTGTCCAAAATGTCGCTAGTTCGGCATGATCGGAGTCATCGTTTTTGATGACAAAAATAGAAATCTGCAATTTTTTGTGAAAATGGTTTTAAAACATTTTTTTAGGCCTGTCCAAAATGTCGCTAGTTCGGCATGATCGGAGTCATCGTTTTTGGTGACAAAAATAGAAATCTGCAATTTTTTGTGAAAATGTTTTTAAAATGTTTTTTTTTAGGCCTGTCCAGAATGTCGCTAGTTCGGTATGACCGGGGTCACTGTTTTTGTGTCACGAAAATGAAAAAAAAAAATCAGCAATTTTTTGTGAAAATGGTTTTACATTTTTTTTGGGGGCCTATTTCTGGACGACATTCTGGACGAATGTCGCTTTTTCGGCATGACCGGGGTCACTGTTTTTGTGTCAAAAAATGAAAAAAAAAATCTGAGCTTTTTTTGTGAAAATGGTTCTAATATGGTTTTTTTAGGCCTGTCCAAAATGTCGCTAGTTCGGCATGATTTGAGTCATCGTTTTTGGTGACAACAATAGAAATCTGCAATTTTTTGTGAAAATGGTTTTTAAATGTTTTTTAGGCCTGTCCAGAATGTCGCTAGTTCGTCATGACCGGTGTCACTGTTTTTGTGTCACGAAAATGAAAAAAAAAAAATCTGCAATTTTTTGTGAAAATTGTTTTAGACATTTTTTTTAGGCCTGTCCAGAATGTCGCTTTTTCAGCTTGATCGGAGTCATCGTTTTTAGGGACAAATAGAAATCTGCAATTTTTTGTATAAATTGTTTTTAAAAAATTTTTAGGCCAGTCCGGAATGTTGCTAGTTCGGCATGACCGGGGTCACTTTTTTTGTGTCACGAAAAAGAAAAAAAAATATCTGCAATTTTTTGTGAAAATGGTTATAAAATGTTTTTTTAGGCCTGTCCAGAATGTCGCTAGTTCGGCATGACCTGTGTCACTGTTTTTGTGTCACGAAAATGAAAAAAAAAAATCTGCAATTTTTTGTGAAAATTGTTTTAGACATTTTTTTTAGGCCTGTCCAGAATGTCGCTTTTTCAGCTTGATCGGAGTCATCGTTTTTAGGGACAAATAGAAATCTGCAATTTTTTGTATAAATAGTTTATAAAAAATTTTTTTAGGCCAGTCCGGAATGTTGCTAGTTCGGCATGACCGGGGTCACTGTTTTTGTGTCACGAAAAAGAAAAAAAAATATCTGCAATTTTTTGTGAAAATGGTTATAAAATGTTTTTTAGGCCTTTCCAGAATGTCGATAGTTCGGCATGACCGGGGTCACTGTTTTTGTGTCAAAAATGAAAAAAAAAATCGGAGCTTTTTTGTGAAAATTGTTCTAAAATGTTTTTTTAGGCCTGTCCAAAATGTCGCTAGTTCAGCATGACCGTGTCACTGTTTTTGTGTCACGAAAATGAAAAAAAAAAATCTGCCATTTTTTGTGAAAATGGTTTTACATTTTTTTTTAGGCCTGTCCAGAATGTCGCTTTTTCGGCATGATCGGAGTCATAGTTTTTAGGGACAAAATAGAAATCTGCAATTTTTTGTGAAAATGGTTTTAAAATGTTTTTTTAGGCGTGTCCAAAATGTCGCTAGTTCGGCATGATCGGAGTCATCGTTTTTGGTGACAAAAATAGAAATCTGCAATTTTTTGTGAAAATGGTTATAAAATGTTTTTTTAGGCCTGTCCAGAATGTCGCTAGTTCGGCCGGGGTCACTGTTTTTGTGTCGTGAAAATGAAAAAAAAATATCAGCATTTTTTTGTGAAAATGGTTATAAAATGTTTTTTTAGGGTTGTCCAGAATGTCGATAGTTCGGCATGACCGGGGTCACTGTTTTTGTGTCGTGAAAATGAAAAAAAAATATCTGCAATTTTTTGTGAAAATGGTTATAAAATGTTTTTTAGGCCTGTCCAGAATGTCGATAGTTCGGCATGACCGGGGTCACTGTTTTTGTGTCAAAAAATGAAAAAAAAATCTGAGCTATTTTTGTGAAAATTGTTCTAAAATGTTTTTTTTAGGCCTGTCCAAAATGTCGCTAGTTCGGCATGATCGGAGTCATTGTTTTTGGTGACAAAAATAGAAATCTGCAATTTTTTGTGAAAATAGTTTTAAAATGTTTTTTAGGCCTGTCCTGAATGTCGCTAGTTCGGCATGACCGGGGTCACTGTTTTTGTGTCGTGAAAATGAAAAAAAATATCTGCAATTTTTTGTGAAAATGGTTATAAAATGTTTTTTAGGCCTGTCCAGAATGTCGATAGTTCGGCATGACCGGGGTCACTGTTTTTGTGTCAAAAAATGAAAAAAAAAAATCTGAGCTATTTTTGTGAAAATTGTTCTAAAATGTTTTTTTTAGGCCTGTCCAAAATGTCGATAGTTCGGCATGACCGGGGTCACTGTTTTTGGTGACAAAAATAGAAATCTGCAATTTTTTGTGAAAATAGTTTTAAAATGGTTTTTTAGGCCTGTCCAGAATGTCGCTAGTTCGGCATGACCGGGGTCACTGTTTTTGTGTCGTGAAAATGAAAAAAAAATATCTACAATTTTTTGTGAAAATGGTTATAAAATGTTTTTTTAGGCCTGTCCAGAATGTCGATAGTTCGGCATGACCGGGGAAACTGTTTTCGTGTCAAAAAATGAAGAAAAAAAAAAATCTGAGCTATTTTTGTGAAAATTGTTCTAAAATGTTTTTTTTAGGCCTGTCCAAAATGTCGCTAGTTCGGCATGATCGGAGTCATTGTTTTTGGTGACAAAAATAGAAATCTGCAATTTTTGTGAAAATAGTTTTAAAATGTTTTTTAGGCCTGTCCATAATGTCGCTTAGTTCAGCATGACGGGGTCACTGTTTTTGTGTCGTGAAAATGAAAAAAAATATCTGCAATTTTTTGTGAAAATGGTTATAAAATGTTTTTTAGGCCTGTCCAGAATGTCGATAGTTCGGCATGACCGGGGTCACTGTTTTTGTGTCAAAAATGAAAAAAAAAATCTGAGCTATTTTTGTGAAAATTGTTCTAAAATGTTTTTTTAGGCCTGTCCAAAATGTCGCTAGTTCGGCATGATCGGAGTCATTGTTTTTGGTGACAAAAATAGAAATCTGCAATTTTTGTGAAAATAGTTTTAAAATGTTTTTTAGGCCTGTCCTGAATGTCGCTAGTTCGGCATGACCGGGGTCACTGTTTTTGTGTCGTGAAAATGAAAAAAAAATATCTGCAATTTTTGTGAAAATGGTTATAAAATGTTTTTTTAGGCCTGTCCAGAATGTCGATAGTTCGGCATGACCGGGATCACTGTTTTTGTGTCAAAAAATGAAAAAAAAAATCTGAGCTATTTTTGTGAAAATTGTTCTAAAATGTTTTTTTAGGCCTGTCCAAAATGTCGCTAGTTCGGCATGATCGGAGTCATTGTTTTTGGTGACAAAAATAGAAATCTGCAATTTTTGTGAAAATAGTTTTAAAATGGTTTTTAGGCCTGTCCATAATGTCGCTTAGTTCAGCATGACGGGGTCACTGTTTTTGTGTCGTGAAAATGAAAAAAAATATCTGCAATTTTTGTGAAAATGGTTATAAAATGTTTTTTAGGCCTGTCCAGAATGTCGATAGTTCGGCATGACCGGGGTCACTGTTTTTGTGTCAAAAAATGAAAAAAAAAATCTGAGCTATTTTTGTGAAAAATGTTCTAAAATGTTTTTTTTTTAGGCCTGTCCAAAATGTCGCTAGTTCGGCATGATCGGAGTCATTGTTTTTGGTGACAAAAATAGAAATCTGCAATTTTTGTGAAAATAGTTTTAAAATGTTTTTTTAGGCCTGTCCAGAATGTCGCTAGTTCGGCATGACCGGGGTCACTGTTTTTGTGTCGTGAAAATGAAAAAAAAATATCTGCAATTTTTTGTGAAAATGGTTTTAAAATGTTTTTTAGGCCTGTCCAGAATGTCGATAGTTCGGCATGACCGGGGTCACTGTTTTTGTGTCAAAAAATGAAAAAAAAAATCTGAGCTATTTTTGTGAAAATTGTTCTAAAATGTTTTTTTTAGGCCTGTCCAAAATGTCGCTAGTTCGGCATGATCGGAGTCATTGTTTTTGGTGACAAAAATAGAAATCTGCAATTTTTTGTGAAAATTGTTTTAAAATGTTTTTTTAGGCCTGTCCAGAATGTCGCTAGTTCGGCATGATCGGAGTCATTGTTTTTGGTGACAAAAATAGAAATCTGCAATTTTTTGTGAAAATAGTTTTAAAATGTTTTTTTTAGGCCTGTCCAGAATGTCGATAGTTCGGCATGACCGGGGTCACTGTTTTTGAGTTAAAAAATGAAAAAAAAAATCTGAGCTTTTTTTGTGAAAATGGTTCTAATATGTTTTTTTTAGGCCTGTCCAAAATGTCGCTAGTTCGGCATGATTTGAGTCATCGTTTTTGGTGACAACAATAGAAATCTGCAATTTTTTGTGAAAATGGTTTTTAAATGTTTTTTAGGCCTGTCCAGAATGTCGCTAGTTCGTCATGACCGGTGTCACTGTTTTTGTGTCACGAAAATGAAAAAAAAAAAATCTGCAATTTTTTGTGAAAATTGTTTTAGACATTTTTTTTAGGCCTGTCCAGAATGTCGCTTTTTCAGCTTGATCGGAGTCATCGTTTTTAGGGACAAATAGAAATCTGCAATTTTTTGTATAAATTGTTTTTAAAAAAAATTTTAGGCCAGTCCGGAATGTTGCTAGTTCGGCATGACCGGGGTCACTTTTTTTGTGTCACGAAAAAGAAAAAAAAATATCTGCAATTTTTTGTGAAAATGGTTATAAAATGTTTTTTTAGGCCTGTCCAGAATGTCGCTAGTTCGGCATGACCTGTGTCACTTTTTTTGTGTCACGAAAAAGAAAAAAAAATATCTGCAATTTTTTGTGAAAATGGTTATAAAATGTTTTTTAGGCCTGTCCAGAATGTCGATAGTTCGGCATGACCGGAGTCACTGTTTTTGTGTCAAAAAATGAAAAAAAAATCGGAGCTTTTTTGTGAAAATTGTTTTTAAAAATGTTTTTTAGGCCTGTCCAGAATGTTGCTAGTTCAGCATGACCGTGTCACTGTTTTTGTGTCACGAAAATGAAAAAAAAATCTGCCATTTTTTGTGAAAATGGTTTTACATTTTTTTAGGCCTGTCCAGAATGTCGATATTTCGGCATGATCGGAGTCATAGTTTTTAGGGACAAAATAGAAATCTGCAATTTTTTGTGAAAATGGTTTTAAAATGTTTTTTTAGGCGTGTCCAAAATGTCGCTAGTTCGGCATGATCGGAGTCATCGTTTTTGGTGACAAAAATAGAAATCTGCAATTTTTTGTGAAAATGGTTTTAAAATGTTTTTTTAGGCCTGTCCAGAATGTCGCTAGTTCAGCATGACCGTGTCACTGTTTTTGTGTCACGAAAATGAAAAAAAAAAATCTGCCATTTTTTGTGAAAATGGTTTTAAATTTTTTTTTAGGCCTGTCCAGAATGTCGATAGTTCGGCATGACGTGGGTCACTGTTTTTGTGTCAAAAAATGAAAAAAAGAATTCGGAGCTTTTGTTTGAAAATGGTTCTAAAATGCTTTTTTTTTAGGCCTGTCCAAAATGTCGCTAGTTCGGCATGATCGGAGTCATCGTTTTTGGTGACAAAAATAGAAATCTACAATTTTTTGTGAAAATGGTTTTAAAATGTTTTTTTTAGGCAAATCCAGAATGTCGCTAGTTCGGCATGACCGGGGTCACTGTTTTTGTGTCACGAAAATGAAGAAAAAAAAATCAGCAATTTTTGGTGAAAATGGTTTTTAAATTTTTTTTTAGGCCTGTCCAGAATGTCGCTTTTCGGCATGATCGGAGTCATCGTTTTTAGGGACAAAATAGAAATCTGCAATTTTTTGTGAAAATGGTTTTAAAATGTTTTTTTTAGGCCTGTCCAGAATGTCGATAGTTCGGCACTGTTTTTGTGTCAAAAAATGAAAAAAATAATTCGGATTTTTTTTTTGAAAATGGTTCTAAAATGCTTTTTTTTAGGCCTGTCCAGAATGTCGCTAGTTCGGCATGACCGGGGTCACTGTTTTTGTGTCACGAAAATGAGAAAAAAAAATCAGCAATTTTTGGTGAAAATGGTTTTTAAAAAAAAATTTAGGCCTGTCCAGAATGTCGCTTTTTCGGCATGATCGGAGTCATCGTTTTTAGGGACAAAATAGAAATCTGCAATTTTTGGTGAAAATGTTTTTAAAATGTTTTTTTTAGGCCTGTCCAGAATGTCGATAGTTCGGTATGACCGGGGTCACTTTTGTTGTGTCAAAAAATGAAGAAAAAAAAATCAGCCATTTTTGGTGAAAATGGTTTTTAAATTTTTTTTTAGGCCTGTCCAGAATGTCGCTTTTTCGGCATGATCGGAGTCATCGTTTTTAGGGACAAAATAGAAATCTGCAATTTTTTGTGAAAATGGTTTTAAAATGTTTTTTTTAGGGCTGTCCAGTATGTCGATAGTTCTGCATGAACGGGGTCACTGTTTTTGTGTCAAATAATGAAAATCAGAATTCTGAGCTTTTTTTTTGAAAATGGTTCTAAAATATTTTTTTAGGCCTGTCCAAAATGTCGCTAGTTCGGCATGATCGGAGTCATCGTTTTTGATGACAAAAATAGAAATCTGCAATTTTTTGTGAAAATGGTTTTAAAATGTTTTTTTAGGCCTGTCCAGAATGTCGCTAGTTCGGCATGACCGGAGTCACTGTTTTTGTGTCGTGAAAATGAAGAAAAAAAAATCTGCAATTTTTTGTGAAAATGGTTTTAAAACATTTTTTTAGGCCTGTCCAAAATGTCGCTAGTTCGGCATGATCGGAGTCATCGTTTTTGATGACAAAAATAGAAATCTGCAATTTTTTGTGAAAATGGTTTTAAAATGTTTTTTTAGGCCTGTCCAGAATGTCGCTAGTTCGGCATGACCGGGGTCACTGTTTTTGTGTTATGAAAATGAAGAAAAAAAAATCTGCAATTTTTTGTGAAAATGGTTTTAAAACATTTTTTTAGGCCTGTCCAAAATGTCGCTAGTTCGGCATGATCGGAGTCATCGTTTTTGGTGACAAAAATAGAAATCTGCAATTTTTTGTGAAAATGGTTTTTAAATGTTTTTTTAGGCCTGTCCAGAATGTCGCTAGTTCGGCATGACCGGTGTCACTGTTTTTGTGTCACGAAAATGAAAAAAAAAATCTGCAATTTTTTGTGAAAATCGTTTTAGACATTTTTTTTAGGCCTGTCCAGAATGTCGCTTTTTCAGCTTGATCGGAGGCATCGTTTTTAGGGACAAAATAGAAATCTGCAATTTTTTGTGAAAATTGTTTTAAAATGTTTTTTTAGGCCTGTCCAGAATGTCGATAGTTCGGCATGACCGGGGTCACTGTGTTTGTGTCACGAAAATGAAAAAAAAAATATCTGTAATTTTTTGTGAAAATGGTTTTTAAATGTTTTTTTTAGGCCTGTCCAGATTGTCGATAGTTCGGCATGACCGGGGTCACTGTTTTTGTGTCAAAAAATGAAGAAAAAAAAATCAGCCATTTTTGGTGAAAATGGTTTTTAAATTTTTTTTTAGGCCTGTCCAGAATGTCGCTTTTTCGGAATGATCGGAGTCATCGTTTTTAGGGACAAAATAGAAATCTGCAATTTTTTGTGAAAATGGTTTTAAAATGTTTTTTAGGCCTGTCCAGAATGTCGCTTTTCGGCATGATTGGAGTCATCGTTTTTAGGGACAAAATAGAAAATGTTTCGATAGTTCTGCATGACCGGGGTCACTGTTTTTGTGTCAAATAATGAAAATCAGAATTCTGAGCTTTTTTTTTGAAAATGGTTCTAAAATGCTTTTTTTTAGGCCTGTCCAGAATGTCGCTAGTTCGGCATAACCGGGGTCACTGTTTTTGTGTCACGAAAATGAAGGAAAAAAAATCAGCAATTTTTGGTGAAAATGGTTCTAAATTTTTTTTTAGGCCTGTCCAGAATGTCGCTTTTTCGGCATGATCGGAGTCATCGTTTTTAGGGACAAAATAGAAATCTGCAATTTTTTGTGAAAATGGTTTTAAAATGTTTTTTTTAGGCCTGTCCATAATGTCGATAGTTCGGTATGACCGGGGTCACTGTTTTTGTGTCAAAAAATGAAGAAAAAAAAATCAGCCATTTTTGGTGAAAATGGTTTTTTAAAAACATTTTAGGCCTGTCCAGAATGTCGCTTTTTCGGCATGATCGGAGTCATCGTTTTTAGGGACAAAATAGAAATCTGCAATTTTTGTGAAAATGGTTTTAAAATGTTTTTTTAGGCCTGTCCAGAATGTCGATAGTTCGGCATGACCGGGGTCACTGTTTTTGTGTCACGAAAATGAAAAAAAAATATCTGCAATTTTTTGTGAAAATGGTTCAAACATTTTTTTTAGGCCTGTCCAGAATGTCGCTTTTTCGGCATGATCGGAGTCATCGTTTTTAGGGACAAAATAGAAATCTGCAATTTTTGTGAAAATGGTTTTAAAATGTTTTTTTTAGGCCTGTCCAGAATGTCGATAGTTCGGTATGACCGGGGTCACTTTTGTTGTGTCAAAAAATGAAGAAAAAAAAATCAGCCATTTTTGGTGAAAATGGTTTTAAAATTTTTTTTTAGGCCTGTCCAGAATGTCGCTTTTTCGGCATGATCGGAGTCAACGTTTTTAGGGACAAAATAGAAATCTGCAATTTTTTGTGAAAATGGTTTTAAAATGTTTTTTTTAGGGCAGTCCAGTATGTCGATAGTTCTGCATGACCGGGGTCACTGTTTTTGTGTCAAATAATGAAAATCAGAATTCTGAGCTTTTTTTTTGAAAATGGTTCTAAAATGCTTTTTTTTAGGCCTGTCCAGAATGTTGCTAGTTCGGCATAACCGGGGTCACTGTTTTTGTGTCACGAAAATGAAGGAAAAAAAATCAGCAATTTTTGGTGAAAATGGTTCTAAATTTTTTTTTTAGGCCTGTCCAGAATGTCGCTTTTTCGGCATGATCGGAGTCATCGTTTTTAGGGACAAAATAGAAATCTGCAATTTTTGTGAAAATGGTTTTAAAATGTTTTTTTAGGCCTGTCCATAATGTCGATAGTTCGGTATGACCGGGGTCACTGTTTTTGTGTCAAAAATGAAGAACAAAAAATCAGCCATTTTTGGTGAAAATGGTTTTTTTAAAACATTTTAGGCCTGTCCAGAATGTCGCTTTTTCGGCATGATCGGAGTCATCGTTTTTAGGGACAAAATAGAAATCTGCAATTTTTTGTGAAAATGGTTTTAAAATGTTTTTTTAGGCCTGTCCAGAATGTCGATAGTTCGGCATGACCGGGGTCACTGTTTTTGTGTCACGAAAATGAAAAAAAATATCTGCAATTTTTTGTGAAAATGGTTCAAACATTTTTTTTTAGGCCTGTCCAGAATGTCGCTTTTTCGGCATGATCGGAGTCATCGTTTTTAGGGACAAAATAGAAATCTGCAATTTTTTGTGAAAATGGTTTTAAAATGTTTTTTTAGGCCTGTCCAGAATGTCGATAGTTCGGCATGACCGGGGTCACTGTTTTTGTGTCACGAAAATGAAAAAAAAATATCTGCAATTTTTTGTGAAAATGGTTCATACATTTTTTTTTAGGCCTGTCCAGAATGTCGATAGTTCGGCATGACGTGGGTCACTGTTTTTGTGTCAAAAAATGAAAAAAAGAATTCGGAGCTTTTGTTTGAAAATGGTTCTAAAATGCTTTTTTTTTAGGCCTGTCCAAAATGTCGCTAGTTCGGCATGATCGGAGTCATCGTTTTTGGTGACAAAATAGAAATCTACAATTTTTGTGAAAATGGTTTTAAAATGTTTTTTTAGGCAAATCCAGAATGTCGCTAGTTCGGCATGACCGGGGTCACTGTTTTTGTGTCACGAAAATGAAGAAAAAAAAATCAGCAATTTTTGGTGAAAATGGTTTTTAAATTTTTTTTTAGGCCTGTCCAGAATGTCGCTTTTTCGGCATGATCGGAGTCATCGTTTTTAGGGACAAATAAGAAATCTGCAATTTTTTGTGAAAATGGTTTTAAAATGTTTTTTTTAGGCCTGTCCAGAATGTCGATAGTTCGGCACTGTTTTTGTGTCAAAAAATGAAAAAAATAATTCGGATTTTTTTTTTGAAAATGGTTCTAAAATGCTTTTTTTTTAGGCCTGTCCAGAATGTCGCTAGTTCGGCATGACCGGGGTCACTGTTTTTGTGTCACGAAAATGAGAAAAAAAAATCAGCAATTTTTGGTGAAAATGGTTTTAAAAAAATTTTAGGCCTGTCCAGAATGTCGCTTTTTCGGCATGATCGGAGTCATCGTTTTTAGGGACAAAATAGAAATCTGCAATTTTTGGTGAAAATGTTTTTAAAATGTTTTTTTTAGGCCTGTCCAGAATGTCGATAGTTCGGTATGACCGGGGTCACTTTTGTTGTGTCAAAAAATGAAGAAAAAAAAATCAGCCATTTTTGGTGAAAATGGTTTTTAAATTTTTTTTTAGGCCTGTCCAGAATGTCGCTTTTTCGGCATGATCGGAGTCATCGTTTTTAGGGACAAAATAGAAATCTGCAATTTTTTGTGAAAATGGTTTTAAAATGTTTTTTTTAGGGCTGTCCAGTATGTCGATAGTTCTGCATGAACGGGGTCACTGTTTTTGTGTCAAATAATGAAAATAAGAATTCTGAGCTTTTTTTTTGAAAATGGTTCTAAAATGCTTTTTTTTAGGCCTGTCCAGAATGTCGCTAGTTCGGCATAACCGGGGTCACTGTTTTTGTGTCACGAAAATGAAGGAAAAAAAATCTGCAATTTTTGGTGAAAATGGTTCTAAATTTTTTTTTTAGGCCTGTCCAGAATGTCGCTTTTTCGGCATGATCGGAGTCATCGTTTTTATGGACAAAATAGAAATCTGCAATTTTTTGTGAAAATGGTTTTAAAATGTTTTTTTTAGGCCTGTCCATAATGTCGATAGTTCGGTATGACCGGGGTCACTGTTTTTGTGTCAAAAAATGAAGAAAAAAAAATCAGCCATTTTTGGTGAAAATGGTTTTTTTAAAACATTTTAGGCCTGTCCAGAATGTCGCTTTTCGGCATGATCGGAGTCATCGTTTTTAGGGACAAAATAGAAATCTGCAATTTTTTGTGAAAATGGTTTTAAAATATTTTTTAGGCCTGTCCAGAATGTCGATAGTTCGGCATGACCGGGGTCACTGTTTTTGTGTCACGAAAATGAAAAAAAATATCTGCAATTTTTGTGAAAATGGTTCAAACATTTTTTTTAGGCCTGTCCAGAATGTCGCTTTTTCGGCATGATCGGAGTCATCGTTTTTAGGGACAAAATAGAAATCTGCAATTTTTTGTGAAAATGGTTTTAAAATGTTTTTTTAGGCCTGTCCAGAATGTCGATAGTTCGGTATGACCGGGGTCACTTTTGTTGTGTCAAAAATGAAGAAAAAAATCAGCCATTTTTGGTGAAAATGGTTTTAAAATTTTTTTAGGCCTGTCCAGAATGTCGCTTTTCGGCATGATCGGAGTCAACGTTTTTAGGGACAAAATAGAAATCTGCAATTTTTTGTGAAAATGGTTTTAAAATGTTTTTTTAGGGCTGTCCAGTATGTCGATAGTTCTGCATGACCGGGGTCACTGTTTTTGTGTCAAATAATGAAAATCAGAATTCTGAGCTTTTTTTTTGAAAATGGTTCTAAAATGCTTTTTTTAGGCCTGTCCAGAATGTCGCTAGTTCGGCATAACCGGGGTCACTGTTTTTGTGTCACGAAAATGAAGGAAAAAAATCAGCAAATTTTGGTGAAAATGGTTCTAAATTTTTTTTAGGCCTGTCCAGAATGTCGCTTTTCGGCATGATCGGAGTCATCGTTTTTAGGGACAAAATAGAAATCTGCAATTTTTTGTGAAAATGGTTTTAAAATGTTTTTTTAGGCCTGTCCATAATGTCGATAGTTCGGTATGACCGGGGTCACTGTTTTTGTGTCAAAAAATGAAGAAAAAAAAATCAGCCATTTTTGGTGAAAATGGTTTTTTTAAAACATTTTAGGCCTGTCCAGAATGTCGCTTTTTCGGCATGATCGGAGTCATCGTTTTTAGGGACAAAATAGAAATCTGCAATTTTTTGTGAAAATGGTTTTAAAATGTTTTTTTAGGCCTGTCCAGAATGTCGATAGTTCGGCATGACCGGGGTCACTGTTTTTGTGTCACGAAAATGAAAAAAAAAATATCTGCAATTTTTTGTGAAAATGGTTCAAACATTTTTTTTAGGCCTGTCCAGAATGTCGCTTTTCGGCATGATCGGAGTCATCGTTTTTAGGGACAAAATAGAAATCTGCAATTTTTGTGAAAATGGTTCTAAAATGCTTTTTTTTAGGCCTGTCCAAAATGTCGCTAGTTCGGCATGATCGGAGTCATCGTTTTTGGTGACAAAAATAGAAATCTACAATTTTTGTGAAAATGGTTTTAAAATGTTTTTTTAGGCCTGTCCAGAATGTCGCTAGTTCGGCATGACCGGGGTCACTGTTTTTGTGTCACGAAAATGAAGAAAAAAAAATCAGCAATTTTTGGTGAAAATGTTTTTTAAAACATTTTATGCCTGTCCAGAATGTCGCTTTTTCGGCATGATCGGAGTCATCGTTTTTAGGGACAAAATAGAAATCTGCAATTTTTGGTGAAAATGGTTTTAAAATGTTTTTTAGGCCTGTCCAGAATGTCGATAGTTCGGCATGACCGGGGTCACTGTTTTTGTGTCAAAAAATGAAAAAAATAATTCGGAGCTTTTTTTTGAAAATGGTTCTAAAATGCTTTTTTTTAGGCCTGTCCAGAATGTCGCTAGTTCGGCATGACCGGGGTCACTGTTTTTGTGTCACGAAAATGAAAAAAAAATCAGCAATTTTTGGTGAAAATGGTTTTAAAAAAAAATTTGGCCTGTCCAGAATGTCGCTTTTGATCGGAGTCATCGTTTTTAGGGACAAAATAGAAATCTGCAATTTTTTGTGAAAATGGTTCTAAAATGCTTTTTTTTAGGCCTGTCCAAAATGTCGCTAGTTCGGCATGATCGGAGTCATCGTTTTTGGTGACAAAAATAGAAATCTACAATTTTTTGTGAAAATGGTTTTAAAATGTTTTTTTAGGCCTGTCCAGAATGTCGCTAGTTCGGCATGACCTGGGTCACTGTTTTTGTGTCACGAAAATGAAGAAAAAAAATCAGCAATTTTTGGTGAAAATGTTTTTTTAAAACATTTTATGCCTGTCCAGAATGTCGCTTTTTCGGCATGATCGGAGTCATCGTTTTTAGGGACAAAATAGAAATCTGCAATTTTTTGTGAAAATGGTTTTAAAATGTTTTTTAGGCCTGTCCAGAATGTCGATAGTTCGGCATGACCGGGGTCACTGTTTTTGTGTCAAAAAATGAAAAAAATAATTCGGAGCTTTTTTTTGAAAATGGTTCTAAAATGCTTTTTTTTAGGCCTGTCCAGAATGTCGCTAGTTCGGCATGACCGGGGTCACTGTTTTTGTGTCACGAAAATGAAAAAAAATCAGCAATTTTTGGTGAAAATGGTTTTAAAAAAAAATTTGGCCTGTCCAGAATGTCGCTTTTGATCGGAGTCATCGTTTTTAGGGACAAAATAGAAATCTGCAATTTTTTGTGAAAATGGTTTTAAAATGTTTTTTTAGGCCTGTCCAGAATGTCGATAGTTCGGCACTGTTTTTGTGTCAAAAAATGAAAAAAATTATTCGGAGCTTTTTTTGAAAATGGTTCTAAAATGCTTTTTTTTAGGCCTGTCCAGAATGTCGCTAGTTCGGCATGACCGGGGTCACTGTTTTTGTGTCACGAAAATGAGAAAAAAAAATCAGCAATTTTTGGTGAAAATGGTTTTTAAAAAAAAATTTAGGCCTGTCCAGAATGTCGCTTTTTCGGCATGATCGGAGTCATCGTTTTTAGGGACAAAATAGAAATCTGCAATTTTTTGTGAAAATGGTTCAAAAATTTTTTTTTAGGCCTGTCCAAAATGTCGCTAGTTCGGCATGATCGGAGTCATCGTTTTTGGTGACAAAAATAGAAATCTACAATTTTTTGTGAAAATGGTTTTAAAATGTTTCTTTTTAGGCCTGTCCAGAAAGTCGCTAGTTCGGCATGACCGGGGTCACTGTTTTTGTGTCACGAAAATGAAGAAAAAAAAATCTGCCATTTTTGGTGAAAAAGGTTTTAAAAATTTTTTTAGGCCTGTCCAGAATGTCGCTTTTCGGCATGATCGGAGTCATCGTTTTTAGGGACAAAATACAAATCTGCAATTTTTTGTGAAAATGGTTTTAAAATGTTTTTTTTAGGCCTGTCCAGAATGTCGATAGTTCGGCATGACCGGGGTCACTGTTTTTGTGTCAAAAAATGAAAAAAAGAATTCGGAGCTTTTTTTTGAAAAAGGTTCTAAAAAGCTTTTTTTTTAGGCCTGTCCAAAATGTCGCTAGTTCGGCATGATCGGAGTCATCGTTTTTGGTGACAAAAATAGAAATCTACAATTTTTGGTGAAAATCGTTTTAAAATGTTTTTTTTTAGGCCTGTCCAGAATGTCGCTAGTTCGGTCACTGTTTTTGTGTCGTGAAAATGAAAAAAAAATATCTGCATTTTTTTGTGAGAATAGTTATAAAATGTTTTTTTTAGGCCTGTCCAGAATGTCGATAGTTCGGCATGACCGGGGTCACGGTTTTTGGTGACAAAAATAGAAATCTGCAATTTTTTTTGAAAATAGTTTTAAAATGTTTTTTTAGGCCTGTCCAGAATGTCGCTAGTTCGGCATGACCGGGGTCACTGTTTTTGTGTCAAAAAAATAAAAAATAAATATCTGCAATTTTTTGTGAAAATAGTTTTAAAATGTTTTTTTAGGCCTGTCCAGAATGTCGCTAGTTCGGCATGACCGGGGTCACTGTTTTTGTGTCGTGAAAATGAAAAAAAAATATCTGCAATTTTTTGTGAAAATGGTCATAAAATGTTTTTTTGGCCTGTCCAGAATGTCGATAGTTCGGCATGACCGGGGTCACTGTTTTAATGTAAAAAAATGAAGAAATAAAAATCTGAGCTATTTTTGCGAAAATTGTTCTAAAATGTTTTTTTTAGGCCTGTCCAAAATGTCGCTAGTTCAGCATGATCGGAGTCATTGTTTTTGGTGACAAAAATAGAAATCTGCAATTTTTTGTGAAAATAGTTTTTAAATGTTTTTTTAGGCCTGTCCAGAATGTCGCTAGTTCGGCCGGTCTGCATTTTTTTGTGAGAATGGTTATAAAATGTTTTTTTAGGCCTGTCCAGAATGTCGATAGTTCGGCATGACCGGGGTCACTGTTTTTGTGTCAAAAAATGAAAAAAAAAATCTGAGCTATTTTTGTGAAAATTGTTCTAAAAAGTTTTTTTTAGGCCTGTCCAAAATGTCGCTAGTTCGGCATGATCGGAGTCATTGTTTTTGGTGACAAAAATAGAAATCTGCAATTTTTTGTGAAAATAGTTTTAAAATGTTTTTTAGGCCTGTCCAGAATGTCGCTAGTTCGGTCACTGTTTTTGTGTCGTGAAAATGAAAAAAAAATATCTGCATTTTTTTGTAAGAATAGTTATAAAATGGTTTTTTTAGGCCTGTCCAGAATGTCGATAGTTCGGCATGACCGGGGTCACTGTTTTTGTGTCAAAAAATGAAGAAAAAAAAATCTGAGCTATTTTTGTGAAAATTGTTCTAAAATGTTTTTTTTAGGCCTGTCCAAAATGTCGCTAGTTCAGCATGATCGGAGTCATTGTTTTTGGTGACAAAAATAGAAATCTGCAATTTTTTGTGAAAATAGTTTTTAAATGTTTTTTTAGGCCTGTCCAGAATGTCGCTAGTTCGGCCGGTCTGCATTTTTTTGTGAGAATGGTTATAAAATGTTTTTTTAGGCCTGTCCAGAATGTCGATAGTTCGGCATGACCGGGGTCACTGTTTTTGTGTCAAAAAATGAAAAAAAAAATCTGAGCTATTTTTGTGAAAATTGTTCTAAAAAGTTTTTTTCAGGCCTGTCCAAAATGTCGCTAGTTCGGCATGATCGGAGTCATTGTTTTTGGTGACAAAAATAGAAATCTGCAATTTTTTGTGAAAATAGTTTTAAAATGTTTTTTTAGGCCTGTCCAGAATGTCCCTAGCTCGGCCGGGTCACTGTTTTTGTGTCAAAAAATGAAAAAAAAAAATCTGAGCTATTTTTGTGTCGTGAAAATGAAAAAAAAATATCTGCATTTTTTTTGTGTGAATGGTTATAAAATGTTTTTTTAGGCCTGTCCAGAATGTCGATAGTTCGGCATGACCGGGGTCACTGTTTTTGTGTCAAAAAATGAAGAAAAAAAAAATCTGAGCTATTTTTGTGAAAATTGTTCTAAAATGTTTTTTTTAGGCCTGTCCAAAATGTCGCTAGTTCAGCATGATCGGAGTCATTGTTTTTGGTGACAAAAATAGAAATCTGCAATTTTTTGTGAAAATAGTTTTTAAATGTTTTTTTAGGCCTGTCCAGAATGTCGCTAGTTCGGCCGGTCTGCATTTTTTTGTGAGAATGGTTATAAAATGTTTTTTTAGGCCTGTCCAGAATGTCGATAGTTCGGCATGACCGGGGTCACTGTTTTTGTGTCAAAAAATGAAAAAAAAAATCTGAGCTATTTTTGTGAAAATTGTTCTAAAAAGTTTTTTTTAGGCCTGTCCAAAATGTCGCTAGTTCGGCATGATCGGAGTCATTGTTTTTGGTGACAAAAATAGAAATCTGCAATTTTTTGTGAAAATAGTTTTAAAATGTTTTTTTAGGCCTGTCCAGAATGTCCCTAGCTCGGCCGGGTCACTGTTTTTGTGTCAAAAAATGAAGAAAAAAAAATCTGAGCTATTTTTGTGTCGTGAAAATGAAAAAAAAATATCTGCATTTTTTTTGTGTGAATGGTTATAAAATGTTTTTTTAGGCCTGTCCAGAATGTCGATAGTTCGGCATGACCGGGGTCACTGTTTTTGTGTCAAAAAAAATAAAAAATGAAAAATAAAAAATCTGAGCTTTTTTTGTGAAAATGGTTCTAAAATATTTTTTTAGGACTGTCCAAAATGTTGCTAGTTCGGCATGATCGGAGTCATCGTTTTTGATGACAAAAATAGAAATCTGCAATTTTTTGTGAAAATAGTTTTAAAATGTTTTTTTTAGGCCTGGCCAGAATGTCGCTAGTTCGGCATGACCGGGGTCACTGTTTTTGTGTCGTGAAAATGAAAAAAAAATATCTGCAAATTTTTGTGAAAATGGTTATAAAATGTTTTTTTAGGCCTGTCCAGAATGTCGATAGTTCGGCATGGCCGGGTCACTGTTTTTGTGTCAAAAAATGAAAAAAAAAAATCTGATCTATTTTTGTGAAAATTGTTCTAAAATGTTTTTTTTAGGCCTGTCCAAAATGTCGCTAGTTCGGCATGATCGGAGTCATTGTTTTTGGTGACAAAAATAGAAATCTGCAATTTTTTGTGAAAATAGTTTTAAAATGTTTTTTTAGGCCTGTCCAGAATGTCGATAGTTTGGCATGACCAGGGTCACTGTTTTTGTGTCAAAAAATGAAAAAAAAAAATCTGAGCTATTTTTGTGAAAATTGTTCTAAAATGTTTTTTTTAGGCCTGTCCAAAATGTCGCTAGTTTGGCATGATCGGAGTCATTGTTTTTGGTGACAAAAATAGAAATCTGCAATTTTTTGTGAAAATAGTTTTAAAATGTTTTTTAGGCCTGTCCAGAATGTTGCTAGT